>NW_026975140.1:0-162072 GCF_030014295.1 Loxodonta africana | reverse complement strand
ATAGAAGGAAACAGTACATAGAAGAAAACTGAACATAGAACACAGAACACAGAAGATAGAATACAGAATGTAAAAGAATATAGAAAATAGTAGAATATAGGATATACAAGAATATGGAATACAGAAGAATATAAACAAGAATATAGATTATAGAATATACATTACGGAAGAATATAGAATACAGAATATAGAAGAGTATTGAATATAAATTTAGAATATAGAAGAATATAGAATAGAGAAGGCTATAGAAAATACAAGAAAAAGAATATAGTAGAATGTAGAATACACAATATGGAAGAATAGAGAATATAGAAGAATTAGAATATAGAATACAGAAGAATATAGAATATACATTATAGAAGAATATACACAGTAGAAGACTATACAATACAGAATATAAATTATACAAGAACATGTAATACAGAATTTAGAATATAGAAAGTAGAATACAGAAAACAGAATATAAAATATAGAATAAAGACTATAGAATACAGATTATAAAATATAGAAAATTATGGAATGTAGAATGTAAAATATAGAATACACTATATTCTTCTATTTTCAAAGTTCTTTTGTATTCTGTATTCTATCTTCAGTGTTCTGTGTTCCATATTCTATATTTTAAATTCTCTATATTCTATAATCTATGTTCTTCTATATACTATATTTTTGTATATTCTATATCCCATACTCTGTATTCTATATTCTATATTTTTCTACATACAATATTCTTCTATATTCCATATTCTATATTCTACATTGTATATTTTAAATTCTTCCATATTCTATGTTCTGTATTCTACATTCTAAATTCTTTATGTTCTTCCATATTCTATATTTTTCTATATACTATAATTTTCTGTATTCTACATTCCATATTCTACATTTTTCCTTCTATATTCTATATTATTCTATATTCTGAATTCTATATTCTTCTATATTGTAGATTCTGTATTTTACATTCTATATTCTATATTCCATTATTTCTATATTCTATAATCTATATTCTTCTATATTCTGTGTTCTTTATGCTTTATTTCATATTCTATATTTTGTATTCTACATTGTATATTCTTCTATATTCTATTTTTTCTATATTCTATATTCCATACTGTGTGTTCTATATTCAATGTTCTTTTTCTATATTCTATATTTTTCTGTATAATTTTCTGTATTCTATATTCTACATTCTATATTCTTCTATAGTCTGTACCATATGTTGTTCTATATTGTATATTCTGTATTTTACATTCTACATTCTATATTCCATAATCTTCTATATTCTAGAATGTATATTCTCTATATTATGTATTTTTTATTCTATATTTTATATCCTGTATTCTACATTCTATATTCTAAATTCTATATTTTTCTATATTCCATTGTCTGTATTCTATATTCAATGTTTTTTCCTATAGTCTATATTTTTTTATAATTTTCAGTATTCTATATTCCATATTGTATATTCTGTAAACTATATTCTACAGTCTATATTCTCTTATATTCCATCTTCTATTAAAAAAAATTTTTTTATTCTATATTCCAGAATCTTCTATATTCTGTAATGTATATTCTTCTATATTCTATGTTCTTTATTCTATATTTTATATTCTGTATTGTACTTTGTACATACTCTATTCTATATTCTATATTTATCTGTATTCTATACTTTTCTATATTCTCTATTAATACCCTGTATTGTATATTCCATATTCTATATTCCAAATTCTTCTATATTCCATATTCCACATTCTAAATTCTATGTTCTTCTATATTTTCCTATATCCTATATTCCATACTCTGTATTCTATATTCGATGTTCTATGTTGTATATTCTGTATTTTTGTCTATACTATATTCTTCTGTATTCTATATCCCATATTGTATATTCTACATTCTATATTATAAAATCTTCTATAGTCTACATTCTGTATTCTATATTCTTCTATATTCTATGTTCTATATTCAATCTTCCATTTTCTATATTTTTACATATACTATGTTTTTGTGTATTCTGTATTCCATATTCTTGATACTATAGTCAACATTCTATGTTCTTCTATATTCCGTATTCCATATTCTCCTACATTCTATATTTTACACTGTACATTCTATATTCCATAAACTTCTGTATTGTATAATTTACAATCTTTTATATTCTATAATCTATATTCTCCTATATTCTTCATTCTATACTTTGCATTCTGTAATCTGTATTCCACATTGTACATTTTATATTCTTCTGTATTCTATATTCTAAACATATATTCTATGTTCTTCTATATTCTGTTATCTATGCTATATTCTTCTATAATGTATATTCTATATCCTTATTTATTCCAAATCCTCTATACACTATATTCTTCTATTTTCAAAGTTCTTTTATATTCTGTATTCTATCTTCAGTGTTCTATGTTCCATATTCTATATTTGAAATTCTTTACATTCTATAATCTATGTTCTTCTGTATTCTATATTTTTCTATATTCTATATTCCATACTCTATTTGATGTTCTATATTCTGTATTTTTCTACATACAATATTCCTCTGTTCTATATTGCACATTTCATATTCCATATTCTACTTTCTGCATTGTATATTTTAAATTCTTCCATATTCTATGTTCTATATTCTTCCATATTCTTCTATGTTCTATATTTTTCTACATACTATATTTTTCTGTATTCTATATTCCATATTCTTCATTCTTCCTTCTGTATTCGTCTATATTCTGTACTCTATATTTTTCTATATTGTATATTCTGCATTTTATATTCTATATTCCATTATCTTCTATATTCTTTAATCTATATTCTTCTATATTCTGTGTTCTTTATGCTTTATTTCATATTCTATATTTTGTATTCTACATTCTATATTCTTCTATATTCTATATTCCATACTCCGTGTTGCATATTCAGTGTTCTTTTTCTGTATTCTATACTTTTCTATATAATTTTCTGTATTCTATATTCTTCCATAGTCTGTATCATATATTCTTCTATATTGTATATTCTGTATTTTACATTCTACGTTCTACATTCCGTAATCTTCTATATTCTGTAATGTTTATTCTATACATTATGTATATTTTTATTCTGTTTTATATTCTGTATTTTTCTATATTCCATTGTCTGTATTCTATATTCAATTTTTTTCTATAGTCTATATATTTTATAATTTTCTGTATTCTATATTCCGTATTGCATATTCTGTATACTATATTCTGCATTCTATATTCTCTTATATTCCATCTTGCATATTCTATATTTAATTCTACATTCTATATTCCAGAATCTTCTATATTCTATAATCTATATTCCTTTATATTCTATGTTCTATATTTTATATTCTGAATTCTACTTTGTACATACTCTATTCTATAATCTATATTTATCTCTATTCTATGTTTTTTCTATTTCTCTGTTTCATGCTCTGTATTCTATATTTTATATTCCATATTCAGTGTTCTATATTCTATATTTTTATATACTATATTCTTCTGTATTCTACATTCTATATTCCTTATTCTATATTCTACATTCTGCATTCTGTATTCTTCTATGTTCTGCATTCTATACTCTTCTACATTCTTATTCTATATTCTTCACTTATAATCTACATTCTTCTATCTGCTATATTCTATATTGTACATTCTAACTTCTATATTCAATATTCTACAGTCTGCATTCTATATTTTAAATATACTCTATTCCATATTCCATGTTCTCCATTCCAAATTTTATATTCTATTTTCTTCTATATTCTACATTTTATGTTCTAAATTTTTCTGAATTCTTCTATCTTCTATATTTTTATTGTACATTCTGCCTTCTAATCTCTATATTCTTCTATAATCTAATATTCTCTTGTATAGTCTATTCCGTATTCTCTATTCTACATTCTATATTCTTCTATGTTCTATATTCTTTTATATTCTATTTCTATATTTTTCTATAGTCTAGGTTGTATATTCCATATTCTGTATTCTATACTGTATATTCTATGTTCTATATTCTAAAATCTTCCATATTCTACATTCTGTATTCTAAATTCTGTATTCTTCTAGATTCTGTATTCTAGATTTTTCTATATTCTGTGTTCTATATTCAATCTTCTATTTTCTATATTTTACATATACTATATTTTTGTGTATTCTATATTCCATATTCTTGATACTATATTCAACATTCCATATTCTTGTATATTCTGTATTCCATTTTCTCCTATATTCTACATTTTACATTCTACATTGTATTTTCAATAATCATGTATATTGTATAATTTATAGTCTATATTCTGTAATTTATATTCCCCTATATTCTTCATTCTATAGTTTGCATTCTATAATTGCTATTCTACATTGTACATTTTATATTCTTCTGTATTCTATATTCTGAATTTATATTCTATTTTCTTCTATATTCTGTATTCTTTATGCTATGTTCTTCTATAACATATATTCTATACTCTTCTTTATTCCAAATCCTCTATACACTATATCCTTCTATTTTCAAAGTTCTTTTATATTCTGTATTGTATACTCAGTGTTCTATGTATCATACTCTATATTTTAAAGTCTCTGTATTCTATGATCTGTGTTCTTGGATGTTTTTCTACATTCTGTATTTTTGTATATTCTATATTCCATACTCTGTATTCTATATTTGATGTTCTATATTCTATATTTTTCTTCATACAATATTGTTCTATATTCTATATTGCATATTTTGTATTACATATTATATATTCTACATTCTATATTTTAAATTCATCTATATTCTCTATTCTATAGTCTATATTCTTCCATATTCTATCTTTTTATATACTATATATTTCTGTATTCCATATTCTACATTTGTCCTATATTCTATATTCTTCTATATCCTGTTTTCCTCTATATTGTGAATTCTGTACTTTACAATCTGTATTCTATTATCTTCTATATTCTATAAAATATATTTTATGTTCTGCGTCATTTATACTTTATTTCCTAATCTATGTTTTTTATTCTACAGTATATATTCCATGTTCAATATTCTATATTCTTCTACATTCAATATTTCCTGTATTCTCTATTCCATACTATGTGTTCTATATTGAATGTTCATTTTCTATATGTGGCAAACAGGTCATCCGTGTCCCCACATCCATAAACCATTGGACTGCTGGGGCCCAGGCTGCCAGGATTTCGGCCTTGCCTTCGGAGCCCGGCCACATACGCAGCTTTTGACCTGAGGCGGGGATGGGTAGAAAGCAAAAATTTGGAAAATGGCAGTGTCTCCTCGATTTCTCTGGCATTGTCTTTTTGACCTGAATGCTTTTTTTCCTAGTAGGATGAGGCACTGACGGAAAAGGCAGGATTATGTGTGCAGGAAAGGTGTGTGCTGAGAGGGTGACGACGTTGAGACTAGGTTGGGATCTTTCGTCCCAGGAAAGGCCCCTGGCAGGTGTGGGTCAATGTTCTCTGCCCTTCCCGTTGCGGGGGGCGGTTTCACCATACAAAGCAGCAGAGGAATTATTCCTCGCCTGAGAGCTTGCATCTGCCCACAAGCTACAACTGGCCAGGGTCCACCCTACTTTATTCCTCATGTCAATCAACAAGAGCTAAGACATTCCAGAGAGACTACCTGCTATTGTCTGCCCATGGGAAAGTGGTACAGCCAGAAGCCTCCTCTGTTTCATCTCCAGGCTCTCTCTCAGGCCCCTCGTACTTGTGATGTGTCTCAGAGGTAGAATGAATAGATTTCTCTGAATGACCACATACAGAGAGGGGCCATAGATGCTGAGGAAGGGTGCCTTGAACACTGATATTCTAGCATAAGTGGAACAGAGATACTTCCCTGCTATCCCAGTGTGTCGAAGCTGTCCACATCAACGGTTACCTACTGTGAAGATATTCCCTGGGTGCCCTCGATTTTGTGGCCAAAGACAGAAGGGGCCGTTGTGTATCCATGGGTAAAATGGAGGGCTTTGCGGAACTGGCGGGTTAGGCTGGACCTCTCCTATTGGCTCAGTGTTTGTAACCCGTCCCGTCAGAAGTTACGCCCACCCTTCCGGTGGCTGTCTCCATGCTGATTAGGAAAAAAACCTTACGCCCCACACTCAGCCTTCACCTGACCTACCTGGCCTCTTTACCCTCATCGAGACCACTGTGTGGATGAAAGAAAGGATGTCGGCCAGTGACCAAGTGTCCTCATTGCCTTTGAAGGATTAGGCTCCTGGCCTGGGCAGAAGACAGCCAAGGTCAGCCTGAGCCTAGACACCTAGTGACCTGTGACATTGCAACCAGTGATAGATGTTGATTTCCACGCTCACGTATCCTCAGGTGGCAGATTCACAGTGGTCAGAAGAGAACTATAAGTAGAGATCACACACTCACGAGGGCACGGGTCAAAGGTCGGGGAAAATACCTGAGGTCGTGGAGCTCTAGCAGAGCCAGCCTAGGGCCAAGGCCTCCCTCTTGTACGTGGCAAAGTGGTGAACCATAGGCATGAATTTCAGTGGCTGGATATGACTCTAGAACTTATTCAACTTGTTTTATGCTGTTGGGTACTTGGACTTGTTTCAGAGTATCACTATTATAAATAAAACTATAATGAAGATGCTCATATATAAATCTTTCTCTAAATCTGATGATTTCCTTAGGATAGATTCCAAGCAAGGGCTTTGCGATAGTGTTTAAATTGTATTGTTTTCTTTCCCTGACTCTATGCCAGACTCCACTGCAGCTCAAACCTAATAACCACTCAGTGTTTTCATTGTTGCAGGATTTTTAGACATGCCTCAGGAATTTAGACAGTGACTGGTCATTTTCTTTAGTTAAAACATTTTCTTTTGATGTAATAACTCCAACAGAAACATTCTTTCAATTTTCCTAATAATGCTACATGTTTATTTCTGTATTATTTAAGCATCACTTATCAGTAAACCAAATTCCAGCTTAAATGATTCAGCACATTGATGAATATTTAGAACGCTTCCCCTTGGAGATATGCACTTCTATAGTCATCAGTGATGATCAAAAGCAAACTAAATTGCTTAATTTTCTAACAGAAAACATTGGTGCTTTCATGACTATTAACTAACTCAATCAATCTTAATTACTTATTCTACACTAATCATGTCAGTTGCTAAGACCTTAAATTGGAGAAAAAGAATGCATTTGGGAGGTGATGTTTACTTTCTCCCAAACTGAACATCAAGACTGCACCCAAAGTATATAATGTCCATCAACATTTACTGAATATCTGACGGCTTCAAATTTGGTGGTGATATGTCAAGAATGCTTAGAGCTAACATGGAGCCTAAATATTTATGAAAAACGTATAAAAAATACATACAAAGAACACTGCTTAGTGAAAACAACTGTGCAGAAGTGATCTGAAAATGCTGAGGTAGGCACATTTTCTAGCAGATCTAACATGAGAAAGGATGGAAAGTTGGAAATGAATCTGAAAAGGACTCAAGATAAGACAAGGATCTTTTAAAAGCAGCTTCTTTTTGTTGTGAGGTGCCGTTGAGCGGATTCCGACTCATAGCGACCTTGTAGAACAAAGTAGAACTGCCCCATAGGGTTTCCAAGGAGCAGCTGGTGGATTCGAACTGCCAATCTTTTGGTTAGCAGCCGTAGCTCTTAATAAGTGTGCCACCAAAGCTCCATAAATGTAGCTGGGACTCCTCAAATATTGTTGTTATTATCTGCCTTTGAGTTGGCCCTTGACTCACGGCCACTGTATGTACAATGGGATCAGATCATTGTGATCCACGGGATTTTCATTGGCTGATTTTCAGTAGATCACCAGGCCTTTCTTCCTACTCTGTCTTAGTCTGAAAGCTTCACTGAAACCTGTCCATCACGAGTGACCCTACTGGTATTTGAAATCCTGTGATGGCTACCCTGAGGTTCACTGTCTGGGAATCAAACCCAGGTCTCCTGCATGGAAGGTGGGAATTCTACCACCGAACCACCACTGTCCCCTCAAGGAAGAATCCTTTTATAAATGAGGGGTGACATTTTGTGCCCAGGGTGACAAATTGGTTTACAAAGCTAATTCTGTTAGAAATAAGGGTTATTAGAATTTGTGAGGAAGATGTCATTCAAACTGAAGTGGTGGGGGACCATGGTCCTTTATTCCTGGATGCATATACAGAACTTAGCAAAATCACAACCTCGTTGTTTATTCTTGGGGATATTTCTTGTATAAATTTTTGAAACACTTGAAATTAACCCCTGGGAGCTAAAGGTCAAGGTTTTACAGGATTTCTTTTAAGACGAATATTTAAGATTGAACGTGTCCAGTATTCTTATTAGGAGTCCCTTGGTGGCACAAATCGTTAAACCCCACTACTAGCTGGAAGGCTGGCGATTTAAACTCACCCAAGGTGCATCAGATGACAAGCCTGGTGATCTGCTTCTGAAAGGTCACAACCATTGGAAACACTACAGATCAGACAGATTTTAGACAGATATATGGATGGATAGATGGATGGACAGGCAGATGAAAGGATAGATGGATGGATGATGGATGGATGATAGGTGGATAGTGGATGGACAGATGGACGGATGGGCGGATGGACAGATGGATGGATGGATGGATATTTAGGTAGGTAGGAGATAAAGATAGCAGCCCTTGAGTTGACTCCAACTCAGTGAGATCTTATGTACAGCAGAACAACATGCTGCCTGGTCCTGAGTCATCCTCATGATCACTGGCATTTGCAAGTCCATCCTTGTTCTGTTGTGACAATCCATCTCACCAAGGGTCTCCCTTACCCTTGCTGGCCCTCTACTTCACCAAACACAATGCTGTCCTTCAGCCATTGATCTCTCTTGATGATGTGTCTAAATTTAGCAAGCTAGTTGGCCAATCTTCTTGTATGACCTCATTAACGTAAGAAAGGAATAAGCTATTTCCAAACAGAATCATATCCACATGTCCAGGAGCCAAGCTTTCATATTTTTGGGGGGGGACATAATCCAATCCATAACAAAGTATTCAAAAACAGACAGAGCTGTGTAGACAACACCTTTCTTTCCAAACTCCAATTTCCAAAACGTAGGTGTTTAGCAATATTACATTCTTTTCTTCTCCCTTTTTCTTGCTTCCCACAGTCCCCTTCCCAAGCCCTGCTGCATTGTAGGAAGAAAACACCACATATATTTAATGAGTGTGTGATTTCTTTTTTCATTCCTATGGCTTTATTTTTTAGTGATAGAGAAAATTGGAGTGCAATTTATGTATATTCATCAGTACTCACTCCGCCTCCATAGGTGTCCATTAAGGTAAAGTGAATGCTGTGTAAATTAATTAAATCTGAGCCAAAGCTGTATATTTTCATTTGATGAGGGTGCTTTAAGGGTCTGTGACTGATACATTATTAAAAGAATTAAGTTTGAGGTTAAATTAGTTCTTGAGCCTCCTCCAGGCTGATACCCTGTATTTTGCGTGTACAACTGGACAGGTTGACCAGCCTCCCTGAATAAATAAAGCTGTTACACCAGGGCTGGCCTGCTACTTGGAACATCTAGATACTCTTAGCTGCAGAGAAGGATGAAACACTCATTTAAAAATAAATGCAAATAAATTAATTTCCAAGACAAAGGAATTGCACTAACAGCTGAAGTAAACGTATGGCGGCAAAACTGTGTGATCAGGGAGTGTCTTGCCTTTTGAATGTTTGGGTTTGTCCATTATGTAGTTATCTAGGACTCACTTCAGCAGCGCAGGTTCAGACAATGCCCTCGGAGTAAAATGTTTTATTTTAACGACGTACTATGCATTCTGCAGGAACCTGGTGGTGCAACGGTTAAGCACTCGACTGCTAACTGAAAGGTTAGCAGTGTGACCTTCCCCAGCAGCTCTGCTGGAGAAAAGACTTGTCGATCTGTTTCTGTAGAAGATTATAGCCTCGAAAACACTGTGGGGTAATTCTTATTTTGTCACACGGGGCCACTATGAGTCGGAATTGACTCCATGGTACCCAATGATAACAACATGTATTGTGCGTTAAATGCAAGCCAAAGATGCAGATCTTGAAATGCAATTTATCTTGGGTGGCTATCGCAACTTAGATGGAAAGATTTACTAGTAAATGGAGCTCCGCCGTGTTGTAGGCTGCAGTACGAGGATGGTTCAAGTGAACACACTTACCATGTGTCTTAGTCACTTAGTGCCGCTGTAAAAAGCAGGTGGCTTCAATAAACAGAAGATTATTTTCTAACAGTCTAAGAGGCTACAAGTCCAAATTCAGGGCACCAGCTTCAAGGGAAGGCTTTCTCTCTCTGTTAGCTCTGGGGAAAGGTCTTTGTCATCAATCTTCCTCAGCTCTAGGAGCTTCTCAGCACTGGGACGCTGGGCCCAAAGGACGTGCTATTCTCCATGCTCTTGTTTCTTGGTGGTATGCGGTCTACATGTCTCTCTGCTAACTTCTCTCTTTTATATCTCAAAAGAGATTGTCTCAAGACACAATCCAACCTTGCAATTGAGTCCCGCCTCATTAACATAATTGCCACCTACCCCACCTCATTAACATCATGGAGGTTGTATTTACAACACATAGGCAAATCACATTAGATGAGAAAATGGTAGACAACCACACAATACTGGGGAATCACGGCCTAGACAAGTTGACACATATTCTATCCATAACAACATGCTACCCCTCTGAGTTGTGATGGCTTGTTTGTTACTGCACCATCTCTGTCCTAGCCTGACTAACACAAACCAGTCCTGGCACATGGTAACTGCCTTCTCATTGTTAACAATTATAACTTGCTGCCCTTCTCTTGGAGGGAGCTCTGGTGGCACAGTGGTTAAATGCTTGGCTGCTAACTAAAAGTTCAGCTGTTTGAAACCACCAGCCACTGAGCAGGGGAAAGATGTGGCAGTCCACTTCTGTAACTATTACAGTCTTGGAACCTCTATGGGGCAGTTCTACTCTGTCCTACAGGGTTGTTATGGGAATCATCTTGACAGCAACAGGTTTCTTGGTTTGTCTCCTGGCCTCCTTATTGCAGAAATGAGGTTCAGTGTGGCCTAAAGCTTGGGTCTGGTAAGGGCTGCTGATTTGTTTTGCCTAGTCTTAAAGTCTTAAAAAAGCAAAGATGTCACTTTGATGACTAAGGTGTGCCTGACCCAAGCCATGGTCTTTTCAATGGCCTCATATGTGTGCGAACACTGGGCAATGAAAAAAAAAGTCAGAACAAGAATCGGTGCATTTGTGTGTCATGTTGATGAAGAATATTGAACATACCGTGGACTGCCATATGAACGAACAAATCAGTCTTAGAAAGAAATCCAACCAGCCTGCTCCTTGGAAGTGAGACGGAGAGACTTTGGCTCACTTACTTTGGACACGTCATCAGGAAAGTCCAGTCGCTGGAAAAGAACATCCTGGTTTGTAAAGTACAGGGTCAGCCAAAAAGAGGGAGCCCCTCCATGAGATGGGGTAACACAGTGGCCTTCACGTTGGACTCCAACATACCAGTGATGAGGAAGGTGGCACAGGAACGGGCAGCATTTCATTCTGTCATATGTGGGGTCACCATGAGTTGGAGGCAGCTCAGCAGCAACAACAAAAACAACAGAATCACGTTATTGCCACCTAATGAAGCTTTCACTTAATGTTCAGCTAGATACATGGAGAGCGACAATACAGTTTACTCACTCAGCTCAGTTAGCGACATCACAATCTCAGTAGGAACTCAGGGACCCTGAGACACCTCCACCTCTCTCGCCCAGAGAGCATGCAGTGACTACCTCTGGACAGCTGTATTTCTAGCTGCTTTTCCAGGAGTCAAAGTTTACACCCTTAGACACATCTGTTGGTGTTCCCCATCCACCACCCCTTGTCTGGCTGTAACGAGCTTGTCCTCATTGGGGCTCATCTCACTTCCCTCAACATCATGTTTTCAGCCATAAAAAAAACCCATTCTGAGTCGATTCTGACTCGTAGTGACCCTGTAGGACAGAGTAGAACTTCCCCATGGGGTTTCCAAGGAGTGGCTGGTGGATTTGAACCACTGACCTTTTGGTTGGCAGCTTAACCACTGTGCCACCAGGGCTTCCCCTTGTACCCTAAGATCCTGCTTCTCAGGGTTTGCATGTGAGGTTCCCCAGCACACAAACATTCTCACCTTCTCCCTGAGACAGCTCTCCTTCTCCCCTTTTTCCTTCATATAACTGACATTCACCCTGAGCTCGTGTGGATGTTTCTCCCTTGCCTGTGTCCAGCGTGCGCGTCCTTTGCAAGCTTCCACGGATGCTCCCTGCCCTTATGTCTACGACAGCTTCGCCCTGCATTGTTGTAGCAGCTGGATTATTTCCCTGTTCACCCTTGTCTTAGTCTCCATGTGCTGTTGTAACAAAAATACCACAAGTGGGAGGCTTTAACAAACAGAAATTTGTGTTCTCACAGTTGGGGAGGCTAGAAGCCTGAATTCAGGGCACTGCCTCTAGGAGAAGGCTGTCTCTCTGCTGGTGCTGGGGAAGGTCCTTGTCTCTTTCAGCTTCTATACCTGGTTCCTTGGGGATCTCCACATGACATCTGTCTTTCCTCATCTGTGCTTGCTTGTTTGTGTACCACATCTGCTCTTTTTATGTCTCAGAAGTGATTCGTTTAAGACACACCCTACACTGATATGACCTTATTCACATAACAAAGAAAACCCTATCCTTAGATGGGATTTCATTTATAAGCATAGGGGTTAGAATTTGCAAGACTAATTACGTCTTGATTGCAAATACCTTCTTTATACACATGGGCCTTGCCAGATGGAATGCACACAAATAAAATTGACTACATCTGTGGAAAGAGGCGATGAAAAAGCTCAATATCGTCAGTCAGAACAAGGCCAGGGGCCAACTATGGAACAGACCATCAATTGCTCATGTGCAAGTTCAAGCTGAAACTGAAGAAAATCAGAGCAAGTACACGAGAGTCAAAATATGACCTTGAGCATATCCCACCTGAATTTAGAGTTTATCTGAAGAATAGATTTGACTCACTGAACACTAGTGACTGAAGACCAGATGAGTTTGGAATGACATCAAGGACATCAGACATGAAGAAAGCAAGAGGTCATTGAAAAGACAGGAAAGAAAGAAAAGACCAAGACGGATGTCAGAGGAGACTATGAAACTTGCTCTCCAACATCGGCTAAAGCAAAAGGAAGAATTGATTAAGTAAAAGAACTGAACAGACGATTTCAAAGGGTCTCTTGAAAAGACAAAGTAAAATATTGTAATGACATGTGCGAAGAGCTGGAGATGCAAAACCAAAAGGGAAGAACACACTCGGCGTTTCTCAAGCTGAAAGAACTGAAGAAAAAATTCAAACCTCGAGTTGCAGTAGTGAAGGATTCTATGGGGAAAATGTTAAATGACGCAGGAAGCATCAAAAGAACATGGATGAAATACATAGAGTCATTATACCAAAAAGAATTAGTCGATGTTCAATGATTTCAAAAGGTAGCATATGATCAGGAACCAATGGTACTGAAGGAAGAAGTCCAAGTGCTCTGAAGGCATTGGCAAAAAAGAAGGCACTAGGAATTGATGGAATATCAATTGAGACGTTTCAACAAACAGATGCAGCACTGGAAGTGCTCACTTGTCTATGCCAAGAAATATGGAAGACAGCTTCCTGGCCAACTGACTGGAAGAGATCCATATTTATGCCTCTTCCCAAGAAAAATGATCCAACCAAATGTGGAAATTATGGAACAATATCATTAATATCACATGCAAACAAATTTTGCTGAAGATCATTCAAAAGTGGCTGCAGCAGTATATCGACAGGTTACTACCCAAATTTCAGGCCAGATTCAGAAGAGGATGTGGAACCAGGGATATCACTGCTGTTGTCAGACGGGTCGTGGGTGAAAGAAGAGAATACCAGAAGGATGTTTCCCTGTATTTCATTGACTATTCAAAGGCATCCGACTGTGAGAATCAGAACAAATTATGGATAACATTGCGAAGAATTGAAATTCCAGAACACTTAATTGTGCTCATGAGGAACCTGTACATAGATGAAGAGGCAGTTGTTCGGACAGAACAAGGGGATACTGAGTATTTTAAAGTCAGGAAAGGTGTGTGCCAGGGTTGCATTCTTTGACCATACCTATTTAATCTGTATGCTGAGAAAATAATACGAGAAGCTGGACTATATGAAGAAGATCGGGGCATCAGGTTTGGAGGAAGACTCATTTATAACCTGTGATACGCAGATGATACAACCTTCCTTGCTAAAAGTGAAGAGGACTTGAAGCACTTACTAATGAAGATCAAAGACCACAGCCTTCAGTATGCATTGCACCTCAACATAAAGAAAACAAAAATCCTCACAAGTGGACCAGTAAGCAACATCATGATAAATGGAGAAAAGACTGAAGTTGTCAAGGATTTCATTTTACTTGGATCCACAATCAGCACCCATGGAAGCAACACTCAGGAAATCAAAAGACACATTGCATTGGGGAAATCTGCAGCAAAAGACCTCTTTAAAGTGTTGAAAAGCAAAGATGTCACCTTGAAGACTAAGGTGGGTTTGACCTAAGCCATGGTATTTTCGATCATTTCATATGCATGTGAAAGCCGGACAATCAATAAGGAAGACCAAAGAAGAATTGAAGCCTATGAACTGTGGTGTTAAAAAAAAAAAAAAAAAAAAGTGGTGTTGGAGAAGAATATTGGATATACCATGGACTGCCAATAGAACAAACAAATCTGTCTTGGAAGAAGTACAACCAGAATGTGCCTTAGAAGCAAGGATGGCGAGACTGCGTCTTACATACTTTGGACTTGTTATCAGGAGGGATCAATCCCTGAAGAAGGACATCACGCTTGGCAAAGTACAGGGTCAGTAAAAAAGAGGAAGACCCTCAATGAGGTAGATTGACACAGTGGCTGCAACAATGGGCTCAAGTATAATAACAATTGTAATGATGGTGCAGGACCAGGCAGTGTGTTTGGTTCTTTTGTGCATAGGGCTGCTGTGAGCTGGAACTGACTCGACCACACCTAATAACAGAACAACAACAGTGATGATGTCATCACCTCCATGATGAGCTTTGATATCAAAGATAATCCAAGAATTTCTGTCATTTAGTAGATTAATTTTTAATTGAACTATCGGTGGTTCGCATACTCAAGGATGCTGTATGAGGGTGAGTAGTACAGAAAAGTGTTTTAGAGATGGTAATTACCAACTCTATTAGTGTGATGGTTAAAGTTGTGTGTCACATTAGCTGGGCCATGACTTTCAGTGGTTTGGCAGTTATGACGTAGTTGGGCAGTCGTACGATGATGTGATCACCTCCATGATGAGATTCGATATAACATGATCACCTCCATGGTGGGATCTGCTGTGAGCAGCTGATTAGTGGAAAGGGAGTTTCCTTGGGAATGTGGCCTGCATCCAGTCTAGGTAGACTTCCTGGCAAGGCTCAAAGTTTTCGCTCACTCTGGATCCCTCAGCTGCCTCCTGTTGGTCTGATCTCTGGCTCTTGTGACTTGAGCTAGCAACTTACCTGCTGTCTTGCCAGCTGATCTTGGCATTCACCACCCTCTGCAGCCTGTGATCCAGAGCCCTGCTCTCTGGCCTTTCGACCTTGGGTTTGCCAGGCCCTGCAGCTGTGTGAATCAGGAGAAGCCTGTATCCTGGCCCATTAGAGCTATGATAAGATTTGGCCAGTGAAAAACATTGTTTCATGAAGTCAGTGAACAATGAATGAAATGCCGTCAGAAGAAGAACAAGTAAGCCAAGACTAGAAGCTGGGACAGAGAGTGCTCAGTCTGAATACTATGCTATGTCTGAACGGGAGGCATAGCATACACAGAGAAGACTAAATTTGTGAAGTACTGGCCCAGTGGTTAAGAACTCGGCTGCTAACCAAAAGGTCGGTCCTTCAAATCCATCAGCCGCTACTTGGAAACCCTATGACGCAGTTCTACTCTGTCCTATAGGGTCTACAAGTTGGAATTGATGCCCACAGGTGTGTGTGTGTGTGTGTGTGTGTATGTGTGTGTGGGCTAGTTGCTGCGAAGTCATTTCCAACTCATTGTGACCCCATGTGTTTCAGAGTAGAACCACATTCCATATGGTTTTCAATAGCTGATCTTTCAGACGTAGATTGACTAGACTTTCTTCCTAGGTGCCTTTGGGTAGACTTGAACCACCAATCTTCTGGTCAGCAGCTATCTCAGTTATCTAGTGCTGCTACAACAGAAATACCACAAGTGAATGTCTCTAATGAAGAGAAATTTATGCTGTCATAATCCAGGAGGCTAGAACTGTGGACCCTTTGGTTAGCAGCCGTAGCACTTAACCACCATGCCACCAGGGTTTCTAGCCGCATGATATTCGGAGCCGTATCACAGTCACGTCCATTTATTTGTGAAAGACCCCCACTGATTGCCCTTGTCATCGAAAACAAGAACTTAACAAAAATCAAGTTCTGACTTTTGCTTTGCGTGTCCAAGGAAGGCTGACACCACCTGACTGTCAGTGGAGGCTTGAGTGTTGCTGTCATGCTGAATAGTTTTCTGAGGAGCTGCCAGACCAGATGGACTAGGAAGAAAGGCCTGGCAATCTGCATGCAAAAATCAGCCAGTGAAAACCCTGTGGATCACAATAGCTCCATTTGCAACCCATCATGGGGCTGGTACAGGACCAGCCAGCGCTTTGTTTTGCTGTGTTTGGGATCCCTGTGAGTCGGGGGCCAACTCGACAGCAGCTAGCAACAACAGGAGCATTCAAGGAACGAAGATAAAAGATATGTAGATGTCATTGTGGGCTGCCGTCGAGTCATCCCCCGACTCATGGAGACCCTATGTATTACAGAATAGAACTACTCCACAGCCTTCTCTTGGCTGTAATATTTACCAAAGTAGATCACAGGCCTTTCTTCCACAGAACCTGTGGGTGAGTTCAAATAGCCACTCTTTAAGTTAGCCAAAAAATAAAAAATCAAACCTGTTGCCATTGAGTCGATTCTGACTCATCGTAACCCTATAGGACAGAGTAGAACTGCCCCATAGAGTTTCCAAGGAGTGCCTGGCGGATTCGAATTACCAGCCTTTTGGTTAGAAGCTGTAGCACTTACCCACTGAGCCACCAAGTTTCCTTTAAGTTAGCAGCTGATGGCAAATCATTTGTACCACTCAGCCTCCTCTGATAAAAGATAAACCTTGTGTAATTATAGGTAACAACTACGTCCCCTTTGGGAAAGCAAGCACATAATTAAAATCTGAACTGTTACCTAGTGTTATAATGGAAAAAGGGGATTATTGAAGGGCCAAAACCTTTTTCTTTTTTGTAATGGGAAGAGTTTGCTTCCTTGTTTTTCTTGCTTCACTCTCCCATCGGCTGCTCCCACTACCTGCCCACATTTTTTCCCAAAAAGATGCCAGAAACAAACAAAAAAAAACCAAACCCACAGCCATCTAGTCCTTTCTGACTCATAGCTACCGTGTAGGACAGGGTAGAACTGCCCCATAGTGTTTCCAAGGCTGCGATTTTCTTTTTATCAGACTTCAGATGAAGGCTTACAGAACAAACTAGCTTCTCCTTAAACATTTAGTGCACATATTCTTTTATGACATTGGTTAACACCCCCATGACTTGTCAACACTCTCCCTTCTCAACCTTGGGTTCCCTATTACCAGCTTTCCTGTCCCCTCCTGACTTCCATTTCCTGCCCCAGGGCTGGTGCTCCTCTTCAGACTCATTTTGTTTTATGGCTCTGTGTAATGTTTGGCTGAAGGGTGAGCCTTAGGAGTGACTTCATTACTGAGCCAAAAGGGTGTCTGAGAGCCATACTCTCAGGGTTTCTCCAGTTTGTCAGGCCAGCAAGTCTGGTGATTTTTTTTCAAATTAGAATTTTGTTCTACATTTTTCTTCATTTCTGCCTGGACCCCTGTACTGTGATCCCCGTCAGAGCAGTCAGTGGTGGTTGCCGGGTACCATCTAGCTTTACTGGACTCAATCTGGTAGAGGCCGTGGTAGATGTTCCCCTGGACTTTCCTTTTTTTATAATTTCTATTGTGCTTTAAGGGAAAGTTTACAAATCAAGTCAGTCTCTCACACAAAAACCCATATACACCTTGCTACACACTTCATATTACTCTCCCTAATGAGACAGCCCACTCTCTCCCTCCACTGTCTCGTTGTATGTCCATTTCACTAGCTTCTAACCCCCTCCACCCTCTCATCTCCCTTCCAGGTAGGAGATGCTAACATAGTCTCAAGTATCCACCTGATCCAAGAAGCTCACTCATCACCAGCATCCCTCTCCAATCCGTTGTCCAGTCCAATCCATGTCTGAAGAGTTGGCTTCAAGAATGGTGCCTGTCCTGGGCCAACAGAAGGCCTGGGGGCCATGACCACCGGGGATCTTCTAGTCTCAACCATATCATTAAGTCTGGTCTTATAAGAATTTGGGGTCTGCATCCCACTGCTTTCCTGCTCCCTCAGGGGTTCCCTGTTGTGTTCCCTGTCAGTGCAGTCATCGGTTGTAGCCAGGCACCATCTAGTTCTGGTCTCAGGATGATGTAGTCTCTGGTTCATGTGACCCTTTCTGTCTCTTGGGCTTGTAATTACTTTGTGTCCTTGGTGTTCTTCATTCCCCTTTGATCCAGGTGGGTTGAGACCAATTGATGCATCTTAGATGGCTGCTCACTAGCGTTTAAGACCCCAGATGCCACCCTTCAAAGTGGGATGCAGAATGTTTTCTTAATAGGTTTTATTATGCCAATTGACTTAGATGTCCCCTGAAACCATGGTCCCCAGACTCCTGCCCCTGCTACACTGGCCTTCAGCGCATTCAGTTTATTCAGGAGACTTCTTTGCTTTTGGTTTAGTTCAGTTGTGCTGCCCTCGCCTGTATTGTGTGCTGTCTTTCCCTTCACCTAAAGTAGTTCCTATCTACTATCTAGTTAGTGAATGCCCCTCTCCCACCCACTTTCCCTCCCCCCTCTCGTAACAACAAAAGAATGTTTTCTTCTCGGCTCAAACAGTTTCTCAAGTTTTTATAATAGTGGTCTTATACAATATTTGTCCTTTTGCAACTGACTAATTTCACTCAGCATAATGCCTTCCGGTTTCCTCCATGTGATGAAATGTTTCACAGATTCCTTGCTGTTCTTTATCAATGCATAGTATTCCATTGTGTGAATGTTCCATAATTTATTTATCCATTCACCTGTTGATGGGCAACTCAGTTGCTTCCATGTTTTTGCTATTGTAAACAGTGCTGCAATAATCATGGGTTTGCATATATCTGTTCATTTAAAGGCCCTTATTTCTCTAGGATATATTCCAAGGAGTGGGATTGCTGGATCGTATGGTAGTTCTATTTCTACCTTTTTTTTTTAAATAATTTTTATGTGCTTTGAGTGAAAGTTTACAAATCAAATCAGTTTCTCACGCAAAAACCCATATTCTCTCTTTATTTTAAGAAACTGATACCGTTATGACTTTGCAAAACAAACTTTCCAGTTGAGAAATGCTGCTATTGCTATATCCATTATGGGTGTTGAAGAATTTTGCAAAGAAAAAAATACACATTTTATAAATCTTGCATACGATAGTAATTATATTTTCCTTTTCATTTCAGATCAGTCAGGTATAAATAGCCTCACATTCACCGTGACTCACGACGTGGCTCGTCTTGTCCTGTGCAAAGCGAGCCAAAACGTGTCGTAAGATTGAGTATACCCTTGAATTTGTGTCAAGGTCTTTGAGATTGCTCTCACCGCTGACGGATATTGGCAATAGTCCAATTAACTTTGAAGACATGGCAGCAAAGAACAGAAAGAGAGCGCACAAATTTTTAAGTATTTCAAAATGAAACCCATGGTGTTCTATGAAGGGCCTGGCGACAAACATCATAGGGTAAACTAATAAAATTATTTCTCACTACATTGTAAACACTATTCCTTTTAATTACCTCACAACTGAAGAAGAAATTACATGGGCCAAATAAAATTTCTTTTTTTACTTACTCATTTTCAAACATAAATTTTTGTGTTAACTTTCAAATTCGAATGTAAATTTTATTTTATAAATTTTACTGGTTTCATAAATTTTCTTTATTTTCCATTATTTAAATGTATTGGCTATGGACATGTTATCAGGAGGGATCAGTCCCTGGAGAAGCATATCTTGCTTGGTAAAGTAGAGGGTCAGCAAAAAAGTGGAAGACCCTCAACAACGTGGACTGACACAGTGGCTGTAACAATGGGCTCAAGTGTACAATTATTGTGAGGATGGCACAGGACTGGGCAGTGTTTCGTTCTGTTGTACTTAGGGTTCCTGTGAGTCAGAACCTACTCGAAAGCACCTAACAACAATAGTGGCAGAACAGAAAAATTTTTTAAATGCCATAATATGGATATACCATGTAAAACGAAATGGCAACATCTAACTAGAGTGCAAAAAATGAAAACCTGAGAAGATGAAAAGAAAATAATTTGTGAATCCCTAAAGACAATTCCAGAATTAACTCCCTTTTTAAAACATAATGAAGGAGAAGAGAGTTCTTTCCTTGAACACTTGAGTTTAGTGGGTGCAGATCATTGTACTTGCACCAATGGTTCTGAAATTACAAATAGCAATACAACTGTAACAGAATTTGTTCCAAATTCTGCATGCATTCCTTGAGGTAGTAAAAAATTAATAATGGCGTAGAAAGTGAAACGATCTTAGCATCTGAAATTGTTGCATCTGCAGACCACGAAAATAACAGAAACACAGATCCTACTTTGGGGAATAACTTTTCTTGTAATGATGTAAATTATCAGATTGAAAGAAGGCCAAGTGATTGTCAGCATCACAGTGGTCCATTTGAAAATTCATGCCAAAATTTTCTGGGTGGTAAACAAACAAATATCTGTAGCCAGAAGATATTTCTAGGGTGCAAAGCTAGTAGTGGAAATTATGAGAGGGAGTGGCTACCGTCTTCTCCATCAGTGGGTTCTGCATATTGTTTTGTTTGCAAACTATTCAGTCCTAAATCATTTAATTCCTGATTTGCTAAGAGTGGATTTAGCAACTGGCACAACTCAAATATGATCGATAAACATGAAAACAGTTCAATGCACAGAAGTTGTATGTTGTCGTATTTAAACTAAAGACATGGCTTTGGCTTAACTCATGGACTAGAAACATAAATTAACGAAGATTGTCAATACTGGAAACTCATTTTGCAATGCATTATTGTTGTCATTCTAACAATCGCTGAATTCGGACTACCGTTTTGAAGAAGAAATGAAGTGTTTGGGTTACCACAAAATGGAAATTTTGGGGGTTTACTTGAACTTGTTGTTCAGTTTGATGCACTTTTAGTGGGTCAGATCTCAAAATATAATAACACAGGAAAGCAACCCATCGTATGTCTACAAAAATGTGTGAGAAATTAATAAATGTAAAAAGTGATAAAGTTTGATCAACTATTTTCAGCAAAATAAGTATAGCTCAATCCTTCAGTTTATCTGTAGATTCCACTCATGATCTTTCTCATATAGAGCAGCTAAGTATTGTTTTAAGATACATATCTACAAGAGATGGAAAAACCTATTGAGCGATTTGTTACAATTACTAGCTTAAAAATTCATACCAGTGAAGGAGTGGCAAATCAAGTACTTCACTATGTATGCAAAGTTTACAAAATCAGTTTTTCTAAGTGCAGAGGCCAGTCCTATGACAATTCTGCCAGTATGTCAGGGTATTATAAAGACATGTAACAGAAAGTTTTAGAACGTAATGAATATGCCATTTTCTAGCCACATTCTATTCATTCACTTAATCTTGTAGGACATAGCTCAGTAGATTGTTGTCCAGATATAGTTGAGTTTTTTCTACTGTTCAGTTACTCTACATATTTTTTGCCTCCTCTACTCACCAATGGACAGTTTTTAAAACATATTTAGACAATGACTGAGTATTAAAACGTCTTTCTAATACTTGTTGGAATGCACATATTGTAGCAACAAGTGCAAGTCTGAAATCCTACGCTAAGATTCTAGATGCCTTAGAAAGCACTGCTGAAGACCAGACACAAAAAAAAGGGATTCCAAAAGAGAACGTGAAAACATTATCAACAAAATGCAAACAATGGAGTATGTACTTATGATGGTTATGTAAGATAATATATTGAAATACCATGGCTTGGGTCAGGTATACCTTAGCCCTCAAATTGATGTCTTTGCTTTTTAGCACTTTAAAGAGATCTTTTGCAGCAGATTTGCCCAATGCAATGCATCATTTGATCGTTTGATTTCTGGACTGCTGCTTCCATGGGTGTTGATTGTGATGCTCCCCCAAAATATGTGTCAACGTGGCTACACCATGGTTCCCTGTATTATGTGATTGTCCATCATTTTGTCATCTGATGTGATTCTCCAATGTGTTGTAAATCCTACCTCTATGATATTAATGAGGCACGATTAGAGGCAGTTACTATAGTGAGGCTGGACTCAATCTATAAGATGAGGTTGTGTCTTGAGTCGATCTCCTTTGAGATATAAAAGAGAGAATTGAGCAGAGAGTCATACCACCAAGAAAGCAAAGGTGGTAGTAGAGTGCATCCTCTGGACCCGGGGTTACTGTGATAAGAAGCTCCAAGACCAGGAGAAGATTGATGAGAAGTACCTTCCACCAGAGCCTACAGAGAGAGAAAACCTTCCCCTGGAGCTAATGTCCTGAATTTGAATTTATACCTTACTAGACTGTGAGAGAATAAACTTCTCTTTGTTAAAACCATCTTCTTGTAGCATTTCTCTCATAGCAGCACTAGATAACTAAGGTAACCTCTAAAAACAAAAACCAAACCAGTTGCCCTGGAGTCGAGCCTGACTCATGGTGACCCCATGTGTGTCAGAGTAGAACTGGGCTCTGTAGGGTTTTCAGTGGCTGATTTTTCAGAAGTAGATTACCAGTCCTTTTTTCTAGGTTCCTCTGGGTGGACTCAAATCTCCAGCCTTTGGTTTAGCATCCAACTTCCTTAGCTGTTTAAACCATCCAGGGACTCCACAGATATTAGGAATCAAAAAAAATATCAAAACTTTTTGCTTTCCAGTGGATTCTGACTCATGGCTCCCCATGTGTGTCAGAGTAGAACTGTGCTCCATAGAGTTTTCAGTGGCTGGTTTTTCAGAAGTAGATCACCAAGCCATTATTTCATGGCACCTCTGAGTAGGCTTGAATTTCCCACCTTTGTGTTACCAGCTGAATGCTTAACCATTTGCTCCACTCAAGGACTCCACTTGGAGCCATTAAGTGGGTGGTAATTTAAAAAAAATTTTTTTTTTAATTTGTTATGACAACAATAATGATAATACCCAGCTTGCACAGTTTATGAAGCCCTTCTTGTTGTTAGTTGCCCTCAGATCATTCCAAATCATGGTGAAGAACTGGCCTCCAAAGGGTTTTCAATGGCTGTGAACTTCTAGAGGCAGATTGCCAGGTCTTTCTTCCAAGGCACCTCTGGGTTGGTTTGAACCACCAACCTTTCGGCCACTAGTCAGGAATGTAAACATTTGCACCACTCAGAGACTCCTATGAAGCCCTTGAAGTAACAAATTAATTGGTAAACTATTGAGGGAGCTGAGATTCTCTTAGTTCAATGCTGGAAATGTCAACATTTCCTCCTGGAACTTTAAGCTGGTAGGAAGGTTACGAAAGGCCAATTTAGAGAACTGACCTGGAGTTATTTCAAATGGTTTTTATTGCCCTTGTAAGCAACTCTTCTGGATAAAGTACTACTTTTGTCAAAGACCCAACTCAAAACCAGCCAGGGTGACATCCGAGGACAATTTCCAGACCTAATTTACCCACAGAGCCTTCACCTTAGAGTACGTCATAAATCTCCCCCATCCTCAAAGGTCCAAGACTCTAGTGGAAGCTCTTTGTGCTTACCGTTGATATTGTAACTCACAGTATCACTTACAGAAAATTAGCTCTACCTCTACAGACTGGAGGGTTGATTTTTACTCCCCCCTGGGGTTGCCTTGTGCTTCTCTCAGCCAGTCCTCTTCTGCCTGCTTAGGCTCAGCCAGTTAATGCCCCATCAATATTTAAATTTCATTGTCTTTTTCTGCTTTTGTTCTCAACAGGATCCTTTAGCCCCAAAGAAAAGTGCTCAACTTTTGGTTCACTGCTAAGCTGTTGTTATTGGGTGCTTTGGAGTTGATTCCAACTCACAGGAACCCCATGTGAGAGAATACAACTGCCCTATTGGGTTTCCTTTTTTTTTGGGGTTCCTAGGTTGTCATCTTTCCTTTGGAGATATTATCAGGAGGGGCCAGTGCCTGGAGAAGGACGTGTTTTGTAAGGTAGAGGGTCAGTGAAAGAGAGGAAAGTCCTCAACAAGATGGATTAACACAGTGGCTACAACAATGGACTCAAGCATAACAACGTTTGTGAGGATGGCGCAGGACTGGCAGTGTTTCTTTCTGTTGCACATAGGGTCGCTATGAGTCCGAGGTGCTTCGATGGCACCGAATAACAATCGTCTTCTTTTTTTTTCACAGGAGCAGATAGCTAGGCCTTTCTCCCTTGTAGCCACATGGTGAGTTTGAACTGCCAACCTTTTTGTTAGCAGCCGAGTGCTTAACTGTTATGCCTCCAGAGGTCCTTCACTGCCAAAAAGAAACCAAACCTGTTGCAGTCCAGTCAATTCCACTCATAGCGACCCTAAGGATTCAAACTGCCAACATTTTGGTTAGCAGCTGCAGCTCTTAACCACTACGCCATCAAGGTTACCAAGCATAATAATTATGTAAGCTTTTCACTACTGACATTCAACAGCATGATTTATCATCAGTCTGCTATTTAATTTGTATTAATAATTCTTCATTCTACAAACCTTGACTCAGAGCCTACCATATTCTGGGATGCACTAGAAGACTGTACAGAAATAAACAGGAAGGGGTAAAAGTCTAGCAGGGGAGCTAGGCTTTCCAAATGTACAGTGCATGCCACCTGGAATACAAGCGTGCCATCTACAATGCTGCTAAATCTCCTGGGGACGGTCAGAAAGGTGTCCTGGAAGGGGGAGCATGTAATGGGTCTAGACGAGAGAGCAGAAGGTTCTCAAGAACATGCCAAGGGGAAGAACAAAATCACTCAGAGAGACTAACAAAGGAACTGCTTGAAGGTCGTGAATAGGTAGTATAGTCTGAGGAAGGATGTGTGTAGAGAACAGTCTACTACCCATCTATCAGTCTGTCCTAATGTAGTGGCTTGGGTGTTACTGAAATGCTGGAAGCTATGCCACTAGTATTTCAAATACCAGCAGGGCCACCCATGGTGGATAGATTTTGGTAGAGCTTCCAGACTAAGACAGACTAGGAAGAAAGGCCTGGCCATCTACTTCCGAAAATGAACCAGTGAAAACCATATAGATCAACACAGAACATTGTCCAATTTGCTTGCCTTGGACACGTCATCAGAAGGGGTCAATTGTTGGAGAAGGACATCATGTTTGGTGAAGTAGAGGGCCAGCAAGGGCAGGGGAGACTACATTTTGATTATCCATTCATCTGTTGATGAACACTTAGGCAGTTCTGTCTTTCGGCTATTATGAAAAGCTCTGTAGTGAACATTGGTTTACAGGGTTCTGTTTGCATTCTTGTTTTGGCTTCTTCTGGGTGCATGCCTAGGACTGGGTTTGCTGGATCTTGGGGTCATCATATGTTTAACTTTTTGAGGCACGGCCAAAACTGTTCTTGCACAGTGGCTGTAGCATTTTACACTCCCGCTAGCAATGCAGGAAGGCCTGGTTGCTTTAGAATCTGCTAGAGCCATCTACACAGGGAAAGCAAGATTCAAAGACTTTGAAAATGTCTGACCAATAAGGAAACTTATATGTAAGTCTGGAGTGTGTGTGTGTGTGTGTCTGTGCATATAGATAGGGAGAGAGAGAGACAGAGGAAAGAGACAGAGGCTGGGTTTATCCATGCTGGAAAAATTAAACATGATCTGCAGGGTCATTTTAATTCTAAGTGAGCAAATTCAATTTCCTGTAGAAAAATTCTACAGCCAAAATGAAGAAAAGCATATCACCTGCTGCAGACATGTTTTGCGAGATTTTTCATTATGATGGGCTTCACGGTTAGAGGCTGTGTTCCTGAGAGGTGAAATAAAAATGTTGCCATTAGGAATGGCATATCTAGGAGACTTTTTGAGAAAAGAGGAAAGTAAATGTCTGTAAAAGGAAAAAAGAGACAGTTCTTATACAGACTTAAATACAATTGTGGCCCCCGGCTCCCTGGCCACCCGAGAGGGCTGCTCGTTCACTGTATTCCTGTGGTTGTAGACAGAACATTCTCTCACCTTCTCTTCCCACCTTGCTCAGAAGAACAATGATCAGAATAGACCCTACATTCTCAAGATGCTTTTATCAATGCAATTCTTTGTTTCTAAAGAATTTTTTTTTCCAATAACAATAGAATTACATGAATTTTTTTTAATGCAAGTTTGGATTAAAGTTTCAAAGTTTCCTTCTGGCACAACCTAAAGGTTTGTGGTTCAAGCCCACGCAGCACTGCTGTGGAAGAAAGGCCCGGCACTCTGCTTCCAAGAAGGTTACAGCCAAGAAAACACTGTGGGGCAGTTCTACCCTGGGTTTGCCACGAGTCAGTGTCAACTGGCAACTGTTTCTGTTTTTTTAGGTGACATAGGTGGAGTTCCTGCGTGACACGACAGGATATACATTTGTATGCATGTATATTTTATGTACGTGTGTATATATATATGTGTGTGTATATGTATAAGGAGCCCTGGTGGCACAGTGGTTAAAGCACTCAACTGCTAAATGAAAGGTCGGCAGTTTGAAAGCACCAGCAGCTCCTTGGGAGAAAGGTGCAGCAGTCTGCTTCTGTAAAGATTTACATTCTTGGAAATCCTCTCAAGTCACTATGAATTAGAATTGACTCAACAGCAGTGGATTTTTTTTCCTTTTTTGTATATGTGTGTGTGTGTGTGTGTATATATATATATATATATATAAATCTATCTATGTATGTTTATGTCTGTCATTGTTGTTAGGTGCCGTTGAGTTAGTTTGAACTCATAGCAGCCCTATAGGACGGAGTAGAACTGCCCCATAGGTTTTCCAAGGAGGGGCTGGTGGATGTGAACCGCCCACCTTTTGGTTAGCAGCGCAATGCTTACCCAGGGCCCCACCAGGGCTCTGTATATAAGCATATGCGCATGCTTGGCTCCCCCCACATGTCTGTCAGTTTGACGTACTGTAGGGGTTCTTACACCAAACTTTTGACACCTCCTTTAACAATACTTTAAATCATTTCAAGCCCAAAATGTGTCATTTCTCCTTTTCCGTAACCAGCCCTGGATTTGCTCATTCATTCTTAGCATGCTTGAGATCACTCTGATTCCCACCTCCTCCCTGGCTACCTTCCATCCCCGTTTGTCTTTAAGGCGCATTGTTCCTCATATGAGGA
This sequence comes from Loxodonta africana, assembly GCF_030014295.1. Lineage (NCBI taxonomy): Eukaryota > Metazoa > Chordata > Mammalia > Proboscidea > Elephantidae > Loxodonta > Loxodonta africana. The sequence continues at coordinate 134,601 of NW_026975140.1, read as the reverse complement.
AAGAGAAGCTGGTTCCTCTGCCAAGGAAACCCCCGACCTCTGGAAAAGCTCTCAGAGTCTCCCAAGTGTGTGCAAATAAATTAATTCACTTTAATAGTATAGAAAAAGGTCTGGGAGGCTTGTTTTTACACCAGCCCTGAGAGGCCTGAGAGGCACTTAATTTCAGCTCGCTGAATTGAGCATTGGATCTTGCTAAGTGGTGAAGCGCAGCTCAACCTCGGGGCTTTTCTGAACAAATAACTCTTCTACAGAAACTACAGGTAATTGGAAGGAATGGATTTCTCCTGATTATCCCTTTGGCCCTGAAAGCAGCAGAAGCCCCCGAGGAGGCGTCTGGGCGCCCTGCTCCTTGCCCCGAAAGGCACCCAGAACATAATGGGAGTGACAGGCTACACTGATCCATTATGGACACACTGCCAGGGCGCAGCCCCACAAGGCCTTCGCAGAGACAGACACTGTGTTTCTGAACGCACTTTTTTAATTCGCAGTTAGTTTGTGCATCAAGGCAAGGAGGAGACAACCGTGAGGGTGCACGTCTGATATCTGTTCCTTTCCCCAACTCGCAGCGAGTAAGGCTTGTCCTTGCTGAGAGGGGTGGAGGGGTGGCTGGAGGTGTTCCAGACCTGCATGCCTAGGCCATCCCCCAGGCAAGGGTTCAAAGGGGAGAGGACGACCTACCTGGGGGGGTGGTTACCGAAGTCTTGACACTGGTCATACTGGTGGCTGCGGTCCGTCCCCCTGCACCTCTGTGGCTCTGCGGGGGGTACCTGGAGGGTAAGGCGGAGAAGCCCGGTGAACCACGCGGCGCTGGTGCTAATCAGAGGCCGTATGTATTCCGGCGTTGCGGGGCAGCCGGCCAGCTGTCAGGTTTGCTTCCTCGCCATACCTAGCGTGCAGTGCAGAGGGGTCGCCAGAGCATGGCTGGCGCTGCAGGGATTGGTTCCAGGGCAAACTGGAGCCATGGAGGTTTCGCCGGAAGCACCTGGGAACCTGGGGCAGGGAAATAGGGGGTCTCTGCGACTAAGCGATAGGGCACGCGGGTCTAGGCGGGCGTCGAGGCGGGGCCTACCTCACTGGATTCACCTCAGTGGTGGTGCAGCAGTCTGTCGCCCGCGGGCCCTCTGAGACGGCTCCCAGGGCCTTCCCAGATCCACCTGCCCACCGGGTTGTCGCAGGGCAGGTCCACGCCCGAGATGTCGCCCAGGTGGGCCAGCAGCAGCTGCGAGAGCCTTCGATGAGCGTGTTGGTTCCAGTGCACGCCATCTGCCTGCCTGTGCTGCCGGAGTGCCGGAAGTGGAAATTCAAGTCCAGCACGTCGAAGCGGAGCCTGCTGGCCTCAGCGGCGCTGTAGAAGTTGGCCTCCACCACATCATCCCGCAGGCACGAGGTCGGGGGCATGCCCTCAGGCGGGAGGAAACCCCCCGAGACTGTCTCAGCCATTGGCATGGCAGTGTTCCACACCACGAGAGAGGACTCGGGCAGGACCTAGCGAAGGCACCAGAACAGGGTCTCCAGGTTCCTCCTGTAGCTCCACATGGAATCCTGGCCATACCTGGACAGGTCCCAGAGGCAGGAGTTCATGATGACCGCGTCTGGGCCGTGCTCGCCCCTCAGCAGCTCCAGCAGGACTTTCTCCACGTACCGGGAGTAGGCGCGCGTGAGGAAGTAGAAGCGCACAAGGTGGTGTTTGGAGCAGAACTCGCGGACTTCGCGGTAGTGGGTCCCGTTGTGCATACGGCCCCACCAGCCGCCGTGCAGCAGCCTGTCCTGCTCGAAGCTCATCTGGCCCTTGGCCTTCAGGGGACTGCTTGAGAGCAGGCAGTCCTTCTGCAGCAGGAGCACCAGGTCCTTGTACACGGCCCTCTGCACCGAGTCCCCGATGACGACCACGAACTTGTTGTGCCGCAGCTGCCGGACTTCGGACGCCCTCACGTGGACCATGGTGGCTGGGTGAAGGTGGCCTAGCTCCTGCCTTCCCTCAGGGCGGGTCCCGAAAGAGCTCTGGACCGAGGGCTGAGGGGCTGCTGCCAGAGACGGAGAGAAGGCAGGCAGGCTGGCTGGCTGGCGGTTGTGGGGCGGCCGGGCGGGCAGACGGGGGCTGTTTAATGCCGCTGGACTGGCCTGGGCCTGGACGGGGAGGAGAAAGGGGGCAGCGTCCGGGGCCCTGAAAGCGTTCTGCCAATCCTTAGGCCCACGGTGTGACCTCTGAACCCACGGCCCTGCCCCCGTACCCGGCTTGGCTCCCCTTGGTGGAGGGCAGCGGTGCTGACACTGATGCTGTTGGTCTGGATGGTTGTAGGCTGTTTCCGCCTCAGCCACCACCTGTGCTCCAGGCACTGGGACAAGGTCTGTCCACTGGGAGAACCAGGCCACTTCCAGGGTCGTGGCCCAGTCGGTGGTGGATCCACACCCAGGATTTCCAGGCAGTGTAGGCGAGAATACTCAGGAAAACATACTCATCTTAGTTCCACGGTGCTTTCGTCTTTGTTTTCGTTTTGTCTCTCTCTTCCCAATCCCATTGTGAGTACCCTAGCCCTCCTGAGAAATGACAAGAACACATCCCATGACCTGATCACTGTCTTTGTCCCAGGGTAAAGTCTGGAGACCCCTTCTAACACAGTGTTACAACCGGGGTGTGGGAATCCATACCCACAAGGTACTGGCCATGATGGTATCCCCAAGCAGTCCACCCTTCACACTTCCATCTGCACACCCAGTGCTCCTGAGCTGAGGCCTGGCCACCACACAGCTCCTCTGCATTTATCCAGCATTGCCCTTTGGAGAATCGATGCAAAGGAACCCTACGGTATGTAACGTAGGTGGACGTTTTACCCTTCCTGGGCACCACCTTCTGGGCAGTCATTCTGCTTCTCTGGGGATCCCCCCGGGGTGTCCAGTGTAGAACTCCTGCCGTCCACCACCTTTTTGCACTAACAAACGGCCTCTGGTGTGGTTCAAGCAGGGTAAGCTTAGTATGCAACTTCTGGCTCTTACAAATTAGGCTCCTATTACACTTTTGTAGGTGGACTTGTGCAAAAAGAGAGCTCCAGCTCTCAGTAAAAGCCCTGAGCTGCACTTGTCTGCTGGTGTGGTGGTAGAACAATCGTTGCTTTGGGAAATGCTCAGACCCTTTTCCACAGTGGCTCCACCAGCCATTAGATCTGTTAATTTTAACATGCTCACTCCTTAAATTATGACACTATCTTCTGGGTGGCCCAAACCATTAAACATATGACTGCTAACAGAACGATTGACAGTTTGAGTCCACATAGAGGCCCCTCAAGTGAAAGTTCTGGCTATCTACTTCCCAAAGGGCATAAACTTAGAAAACAAAAAAACCTGTGGAGTACATTACTACTCTGCAATATCTGGGGTTGCTATGAGCCAGATGTACTGGTCAGTACTTGCTCCATGTACAATGGTCAGTACTTGCTCCACGTACAATGACTTCCTCTCCATTGAATATAAATGTTGACGTCCTGGCTGAAAGCACCATTCCTAATTCTTACTAAGATGTAGCATGATTTCCTTATCCCTTACATACAACTGTTTGTTTTTACATACTGGTGCTGGATTCCTGGCTGAAATCCAAGGCCTAATTCTCAACAGGATATTGACATCAACTTTGATAAAAGAACCCTTCCCTTCCCTCTCTTTAATATAGATGCCAGTATGGGGCATGGTTCTGTAACAACCATGCCCCATTACTTCATAGGGTGTTGATTTAGTCTCTTGGCTCTGTGAATCATGAACTTCTCTATTAGCAGATTCTGGCTGTAACACTCACGTCATATTCCTTATTAAAAAAATATGTGCATGTAACAAGCTCTGTGAACCCTGGCCTCTTGTCTGCTTGAATAGGATGCTAGCTTTCTAACCATACTGCCTTTGACTATTTCATTACCAGAATATGGGTCAAGCTCCTGGCTCTGTGAAACCTGATCTTTTTTGTTATTCTTTTTCCTTTGGATATGGTTGCTAACTTCCTTTTTGTAACAACCATGACATAATCTTTACTATTATGTCAATATCTTAGTAAAGACATAGATATTGTTTTAAGGTTATGGATATTCCCTTTCTAGCTGTGTTTAAATGACCCTTTTCTCACTAGTACATACGTTAAAGCTCTTCTTTATGAATCCTGCCTTCATGTTTCTCTGGGTATAGATGCTAATTTCCAGGCCTCACAAGCCATGTATCTTTTTTTAAGTAGGTTATTAAGGCAAATTTCCTTTCATATGGACTCTGACCATCTTTAATCATGAATATGAATACTACCTATCTGGCTGTACTTACTGTGGCCCCCTTTTCCCTTGGCTATGTTTTATGGATGCATTTTTCTGGCTCAATGAACCCTGACCTTCAGTCTCCCAACATAGGAGTTTCTTGACTCTAACAACCACGGCCTGTTTAATACTCAGATCCAGTTTCAGGTTTTTACTCGGATTTGCATTCTTTAAACTCTGTCTTTACGTTTCATAGGATATGGATTCTAGCTCCCTGGCCATGAGAACCATGGACCATTTTCACTAAAATATGGATGTAGGCTGTTAGCTTTATGAACCCTAATCTGTTTTTGTCCATGAACGTGGTTGCTACTTACCTGCTTGTAGGAAACATAACACAATTCTTAGCACAATTTGAGTCAGACCAGGGCTTTATGAACCCTGATCTTCTCTTAAGTAGTATGTGAATGTAGCTTCCTGGCTTTAAGAAGCATAATGTATCTCTTATTAAAATATGATTTTGGGCTCATGATTCTTTGAACCCTAACCTCCTTTCTCCTTGTATATGGAGGTTGTAACATTGTGCCCCTCACTTTATGTTAGGATTTGGATGAATTCCAGGTTTTATTAATTCTGACCTCTTATTTCTTTGGCTATAAGTGCTAACTTTATGGCTGTAATGACCTTGACTTCAATATTATTACTATATTCTAGGTAAATATTTAGTCTTAGAGCTTGTTTTAACCCATCGTGTTTTTCTTTGGGTATGCATGCTAACCTCTTGACTGTAATAAATATGCCGTATTTACTGCTGCCCATTACTATTGCCATCAAGTGGTTTCTGATGCACAGCAACTCTATAGGAAGGAGTAGAACTGCCACATGGTTTTCAAAGGAGCGTTTGGTGGATTTGAACTGCTGACCTTTTGGTTAGCAGCTGTAACTCTTAGACACTGTGCCACCAGGGTTCCTATTGGGATGTGGATTTAGTTTCCAAGTACACATATCTTGAGTTCTTCTTCAGTTGGATATAGATGCTAATTTCCTGGCTGCAATAACCATGACCTGTTTCTTGCTATGATATTAATGCAGGCTCCTGCTGGTATGAACTTTGGCCTCTTATTTTCCCTTAGATAAGTTTTCTAGCTGTCTGATTGTAATACTCTTTGAAGATTACATAACAGGATATGTATCCACGCTACCATCTTTGTTGTTGTTGTTTGGTGCTGTTTAGTCCATTCTGACTCATAGTGACTCTGTGTACAGCAGAATGAGACACTGCCTGTCCCTGCGCCATCCTCAAAATGGCTGCTATGTTTTTTTTAATAATTTTTATTGAGCTTTACGTGAACATTTACAAATCAAGTCAGTCTGTCACATATAAGCTTATATACACCTTATTCCATACTCCCACTTACTCTCCACCTAATGAGTCAGCCCTTCCAGTCTCTCCTTTTGTGACAATTTTGCCAGTTTCTAACCCTCTCTACCCTCCTATCTCCCCTGCAGACAGGAGATGCCAACACAGTCTCAAGTGTCCATCTGATACAAGTAGCTCACTCTTAGCCACCATCTCTCTCCAACCCATTGTCCAGTCCCTTCCATGTCTGATAAGTTGTCTTCGGGAATGGTTCCTATTCTGGGCCAACAGAAGGTTTGGGGACCATGACAGCTGGGATTCCTCTAGTCTTAATCAGACCATTAAGTCTGGTCTTTTTATGAGAATTTGGGGTCTGCATCCCACTCATCTCCTGCTCCCTCAGGGGTTCTCTGTTGTACTCCCTGTCAGGGCAGTCATCGGTTGTGGCCGGGCACCATCTAGTTCATCTGGTCTCAGGATGATGTAAGTCTCTGGTTCATGTGGCCCTTTCTGTCTCTTGGGCTCATGGTTATCTTGTGACCTTGGTGTTCTTCATTCTCGTTTGATTCTAATGGGTTGAGACCAATTGATGCATCTTAGATGGCCACTTGTTAGCACTTAAGACCCCAGACACCACATTTCAAAGTGGGATGCTGAATGTTTTCATAATAGAATTATTTTGCCAATTGTCTTAGAAGTCCCCTTAAGCCATAGTCCCCAGACCCCCGCCATGCTCCACTGATGTTTGAAGCAATCAGTTTATCTCAGAAACTTCTTTGTTTTGGGTCCAGTCCAGTTGAGCTGACCTTCCGTGTATTGAGTATTGTCCTTCCCTTCACCTAAAGTAGTTCTTATCTGCTAACTAATCAGTAAATAACCCTCTCCCACCCTCCCTCCCTCCTCACCTTGTAACCACAAGAGTATGTGTTCTTCTCAGTTTATACTATTTCTCAAGATCTTATAATAGTGGTCTTATACAATATTTGTCCTTTTGCCTCTGACTAATTTCGCTCAGCATAATGCCTTCCAGGTTCCCCCACGTTATGAAATGTTTCACAGATTCGTCATGGTTCTTTATTAATGTGTAGTATTCCATTGTGTGAATATACCACAATTTATTTAACCATTCATCCGTTAATGGGACACCTTGGTTGCTTCCAGCTTTTTGCTATTGTAAACAGAGCTGCAATAAACATGGGTGTGCATATATCTGTTTGTGTGAAGGCTCTTAGTTCTCTAGGGTATATTTCGAGGAGCGGGATTTCTGGGTTGTATGGTAGTTCTATTTCTAACTGTTTAAGAAAACGTTAGATAGATTTCCAAAGTGGTTGTACCATTTTACATTCCCACCAGCAGTGTATAAGAGTTCCAATCTCTCTGCAGCCTCTCCAACATTTATTATTTTGTGTTTTTTGGATTAATGCCAGCCCTGTTGGAGTGCGATAGAATCGCATCATAGTTTGAATTTGCATTTCTCTAATGGCTAATGAGCGAGAGCATTTTCTCATGTATCGGTTAGCTGCCTGCATATCTTCTTTAGTGAAGTGTGTGTTCATATCCTTTGCCCACTTCTTGATTGGGTTGTTTGTGTTTTTGTGGTTGAGTTTTAACAGAATCATACAGATTTTAGAGATCAGGCGCTGGTCAGAGATGTCGTAGCTGAAAATTCTTTCCCAATCTGTAGGTGGTCTTTTTAATCTTTTAGTGAACTCTTCAGATGAGCATAGGTGTTTGATTTTTAGGAGCTCCCAGTTATCTGGTTTCTCTTCGTCATTTTTGGTAATGTTTTGTATTCTGTTTATGCCTTGTATTAGGGCTCCTAAAGTTGTCCCTATTTTTTCTTCCATGATCTTTATTGTTTAATCTTTAGTTTAGGTCTTTGATCCACTTGGAGTTAGTTTTTGTGCATGGTGTGAGGTATGGGTCCTGTTTCATTTTTTTGCAAATGGATATGCCAGCACCATTTGTTAAAAAGACTATCTTTTCCCCAATTAACTGACACTGGCCCTTTGTCAAATATCAGCTGCTCATATGTGGATGGATTTATATCTGGGTTCTCAGTTCTGTTTCATTGGTTTATGTGCCTGTTGTTGTACCAATACCAGGCTGTTTTGACTACTGTGGCTGTATAATAGGTTCTAAAATCAGGTAGAATGAGGCCTCCCACTTTCTTCTTCTTTTTCAGTAATGCTTTGCTTATCTGAGGCTTCTTTCCCTTCCATATGAAGTTGGTGATTTGTTTCTCCATCACATTAAAAAATGTCATTGGAATTTGGATCGGAAGTGCATTGTATGTATAGATGGGTTTTGGTAAAATAGACATTTTTACTATGTTAACTATCCATGAGCAAGGTATGTTTTTCCACTTAACTAGGTCCTTTTCAGTTTCTTGTAGTAGTACTTGTAGTTTTCTTTATATAGGTCTTTTACATCTTTGGTAAGGTTTATTCCTAAGTATTTTATCTTCTTCGGGGCTACTGTGAATGGTACTGATTTGGTGATTTCCTCTTCGATGTTCTTTTTGTTGATGTAGAGGAATCCAAGTGATTTTTGTATGTTTATCTTATAACCTGAGACTCTCCCAAACTCTTCTACGAGTTTCAGTAGTTTTCTGGAGGATGCCTTAGGGTTTTCTGTGTATAAAATCATGTCATCTGCAAATAGTGATAACTTTACTTCCTCCTTGCCAATCCGGATACCCTTTATTTCTTTGTCTAGCCTAATTGCCCTGGCTAGGACTTCAAGTACGATGTTGAATAAGAGCGGTGATAAAGGGCATCCTTGTCTGGTTCCCGTTCTCAAGGGAAATGCTTTCAGGCTCTCTCCATTTAGAGTGATGTTGGCTGTTGGCTTTGTATAGATGCCCTTTATTATGTTGAGGAATTTTCCTTCAATTCCTATTTTGCTGAGAGTTTTTATCATAAAAGAGTGTTGGACTTTGTCAAATGCTTTTTCTGCATCAATTGATAAGACCATGTGGTTTTTGTCTTTTGTTTTATTTGTGTGGTGGATTACATTAATGGCTTTTCGAATATTAAACCAGCCTTGCATACCTGGTATAAATCCCACTTGGTCGTGGTGGATTATTTTTTTGATATGTTGTTGAATTCTATTGGCTAGAATTTTGTTGAGGATTTTTGCATCTATGTTCATGAGGGATATAGGTCTGTAATTTTCTTTTTTTGTGATGTCTTTACCTGGCTTTGGAATCAGGGATATAGTGGCTTCATAGAATGAGCTAGGCAATATTCCATCATTTTCTATGCTTTGAAATACCTTTAGTAGTAGTGGTGTTAACTCTTCTCTGAAAGTTTGGTAGAACTCTGCAGTGAAGCCATCCGGGCCAGGGTTTTTTTTTTGTTGGGAGTTTTTTGATTACTGTTTCAATCTCATTTTTGGTATGGGTCTATTTAGTTGTTCTTCTGATTGTGTTAGTTTAGGTAGGTAGTTTTTTCTAAGAATTCATCCATTTATTCTGGGTTTGCAAACTTGTTAGAGTGTACTTTTTCGCAATAATCTGACATGATTCTTTTAATTTCAGTTGGGTCTGTTGTGATGTGACCCATCTCGTTTCTTATTTGGGTTATTTGTTTCCTTTCCTGTATTTCTTTAGTCAGTCTGGCCAATGATTTATCAATTTTGTTAATTTTTTCAAAGAACCAGTTTTGGCTTTGTTAATTCTTTCAATTGTTTTTCTGTTCTCGAATTCATTTAGTTCAGCTCTAATTTTTATTATTTGTTTTCTTCTGGTGCCCGATGGATTCTTTTGTTGCTCACTTTCTATTTGTTCAAATTGTAGGGACAGTTCTCTGATTTTGGCTCTTTCTTCTTTTAGTATGTGTGCATTTATCATTACAAATTGACCTCTGAGCACTGGTTTTGCTGTGTCCCAGAGGTTTTGATAGGAAGTATTTTCCTTCTTGTTGCTTTCTAAGAATTTCTTTATTCCCTCCTTAATGTCTTCTATAACCCAGTCTTTTTTGAGCAGGTTATTGTTCAGTTTCCAAGTATTTGATTTCTTTTCCATAATTTTTGCGTTATTGATTTCCACTTTTATGGCCTTGTGGTCTGAAAAGATGCTTTGTAATATTTGAATGTTTTGGATTCTGCAAATGTTTGTTTTAAAACCTAATATGTGGTCTATTCTAGAGAATGTTCCATGTGCACTAGAAAAAAAAGTATACTTTGCAGCAGTTGGGTGGAGTGTTCTGTATAAGTCAATGAGGTCAAGTTGGTTGATTGTTGTAATTAGGTCTTCCGTGTCTTTATTGAGCTTCTAACTGGATGTCCTGTCCTTCTCCAAAAGTGGTGTGTCAAAGTCTCCTAGTATAATTGTGGAGGTGTCTATCTCACTTTTCAGTTCTGAAAAAGTTTGTTTTATGTATCTTGCAGCCCTGTCATTGGGTGTATAAATATTTAATATGGTTTTATCTTCCTGGGCAATTTTTCCTTTTATCATTATGTAGTGTCCTTCTTTATCCTTTGTGGTGGATTTAACGTTAAAGTCTATTTTGTCAGAAATTAATATCGCTACTCCTGCTCTTTTTTGCTTATTGTTTGCTTGATATATTTTTTCCATCCTTTGAGTTTTAGTTTGTTTGTGTCTCTAAGTCTAAAGTGTGTCTCTTGTAGGCAGCATATAGACGGATCGTGTTTCTTTATCCAGTCCGTGACTCTCTGTCTCTTTATTGATGCCTTTAGTCCATTTACATTCAGCGTAATTATAGATAAGCATGTGTTTAGCGCTGTCATTTTGATGCCTTTTTATGTGTGTTGTTCACAATTTCATTTTTCCACTTACTTTTTTGTGCTGAGACATTTTTCTTCGTAAATTGTGTGTTCCTCTTTTTCATAGTATCTGACTTTATGTTTGCTGAGTCGTTATGTTTTTCTTGGTTTTTATTTTGAGTTGTGGAGTTGTTATACCTCTTTGTGGTTACCTTACTATTTACCCCTATTTTTCTAAGTAAAAACCTAACTCGTATTGTCCTATATCGCCTTGTATCCCTCACCATATGGCAGTTCTATGCCACCTGTATTTAGTCCCTCTTTTAGATTATTATGATCTTTTACATATTGACTTCAATGATTCCCTGTTTTGAGTGTTTTTTTCTTTTTAAAATTAATATTAATTTGTTTTTGTGATTTCCCTATTTGGGTTGATATCAGGATGCTCTGTTCTGTGACCTTGTGTTGTGCTGGTGTCTGATATTATTGTTTTTCTTATCAAACAATTTCCCCCTTTAGTATTTCTTGTAGCTTTGGTTTGGTTTTTACAAATTCTCTAAGCTTGTGTTTATCTGTAAATGTCTTAATTTCACCTTCATATTTCAGAGAGAGTTTTGCTGGATATATGATCCTTGGCTGACAGTTTTTCCCCTTCAGTGCTCTGTATATGTCATCCCATTGCCTTCTTGCCTGCATGGTTTCTGCTGAGTAGTCTGAACTTATTCTTATTGATTCTCCCTTGTAGGAGACCTTTATTTTATCCCTGGCTGCTTTTAATATTTTCTCTTTATTTTTCGTTTTGGCAAGTTTGATGATAATATGTCTTGGTGATTTTCTTTTTGGATCAGTCTTAAATGGGGTTCGATGAGCATCTTGGATAGATATCCTTTCGTCTTTCATGATGTCAGGGAAGATTTCTGCCAACAAATCTTCAACTATTCTCTCTGTGTTTTCTGATATCCCTCCCCGTTCTGGGACTCCAATCCCATGCAAGTTATTCTTCTTGATAGAGTCCCACACGATTCTTAGGATTTCTTCATTTTTTTTAATTCTTTTATCTGATTTTTTCCAGCTATATTGGTGTCAATTCCCTGGTCCTTCAGAGCTCCCACTCTGCATTCTAATTGCTCGAGTCTGCTCCTCTGACTTCATATTGCGTTGTCTAATTCTGTAATTTTATTGTTAATCTTTTGGATTTCTGAATGCTGTATCTCTATGGATTCTTGCAGCTTATTAACTTTTCCACTATGTTCTTGAATAATCTTTTTGAGACCTTGAACTGCTTTATCAGTGTGTTCCTTGGCTTTTTCTGTAAATTGCCTTATTTCATTTCTGAGGTCATCCCTGATGTCTTGAAGAATTCTGTAAATTAGTTTGTTTTTTATTCTGTATCTGGCAATTCCAGGATTGTATCTTCATTTGGAAAAGATTTTGATTCTTTACTTTGGGGAGTTGTAGAAGCAATCATGGTCTGCTTCTATATGTGTTTTGATATCGACTGCTGTCTCTGAGCCATCACTAAGATGTTGCAGTGATTTAATCTATATTTGGTCACTGAGTCTTATCTTGTTTTGTTTTCTTTCAATGTACGTAGATGGGCTACTAGATTGCGCTGTCTTGAATGTTGTAGCCCTTGACTCACTTATGTCCTATTACTAGCTGGTTTGGGCTGTTACCAGATATGTAAACCTAAGAGTCCATTCACTATTCTTCAGTAGAATCTGATTTTGGGGCATCAAGTGTGTGGAACAGACTGTTACATTTCCACCTAGAGAAGTACTGGTGATAGTTTTGTACACCAGATTCTAGTAGCAGCAGGGGTTCATACTCCGGGGGGGCAGGATGCTGACAGGCTTCCCCCAAGTGCCAGTGAGGTAGGTATGTCTCTATTCCTAAAGCACTTTGGTGGGTGGGCTCTGCTGCTGTACCTTAGGTGGCTGCTATGTTTGAATCCATTGTTTGCAGACACTGTGCTAATCCATCTGGTCGAGGGTCTTCTTCTTTCTTGCTGGCCCTCTACCAAGCATGATGTTCTTCCCCCCGATAACATGTCCAAAGTGTATGAGATGAAATTTTTCCATCCTTGCTTCCAAGGAACACTCTGCACATCTCCCAAGACAGATTTGTTCATCCTTCTGGCAGTTCATAGTATATTCAGTATTCTTCTCCAACACCATAACTCAAGGGCATCAGTTCTTCTTCAGACTTCCTTATTCATTGTCCAGCTTTTGAATGCCTATGAGGTGATGGAAAATACCGTGGCTTGGGTCAGGTGCACCTTAGTCGAAAAAGTAACACCTTTGCTATTCAACACTTTAAAGAGGTCTTTATGCAGAAGATTTGCCCAGTTCAATACATCATTTTATTTACTGACTGCTGGCACTGATGGTGTATCCAGGTAAAATGAAATCCTTGACAACTTCCACCTTTTCTCTGTTTATCATGATGTTGCTTGTTGGCCCGATTGTAAGGATTTTTCTTTTCACTATGTTGGAGTGTAATTCATACTGAGGGCTGTAGTCTTTGATCTTTACCAGTAAGTGCTTCAAGTCCACTTTGCCTTCAGTAAGCAAGGCGGTATCATCTGCCTCTCTCAAATTATTAATGAGTCTTCTTGCAATCCTGATGGCACACTTTTCTTCAGATAGTCCAGCTTCTCACATTATTTGATCAGCATATAAATTGAGTATGTCCGGTGAAAGGATACAACCCTGATGCATACATTTCCTGATTTTAAAGCACACACTATTCCCTTGTTCTGCCTGAGGAACTGATTTATGGTCTATGTACAGGTTCCACATTAGCAAAATTAAATGTTCTAAAATCCCCGTACTTTACAACGCTATCCACAATTGTTATGAAAGGAAGGCCCCCAACAAGATAGACTGACACAGTGGCTCCAGTAATGGGCTTAAGCATAACACAAATTGTAAGGATGGCACAGGTCCAGGCAGTGTTTTGTTCTGTTTTATATAGGGTCACTATGAGTTGGAACTGACTAGATGGCACCTAACAACGACAACTACTTTACCAAATATGATTTCCTTCTTCAAGGACTGGTCCCTCCATAACATATCCTAAGTACATGAGGTGAAGTCTCAGCATCCTTGCCTCTAAGGAGCATTCTGGCTGTGTTTTACTTCTCCCAAGCAGATTTATTCCTTTTTCTAGGGGTCCACAGTATATTCAATATTTTTTGCCAACACTGCAATTCAAATGCAACAGTTCAGTCTTCTTTATTCTTTGTCCAGCTTTCGCATGTACATGAGGGACTGAAAAAACCATGGCTTGGGTCATGAGCACTTTAGACCTGAAAGTGACGTATTTGCTTGTTTACACTTTAAAGAGGTCTTTTGCAACAGATTTGCCCAGTGCAACAGTTCTTTTGATTTCTTGACAGCTGCTTCCATGGGTATTGACTGTGGATCCAAGTAAAATGAAATCCTTGACAAATTCAATCTTTTCTTGTTTTATCATGACATTGCTTACTGGTCTGCTTGTGAGGGTTTTGTTTTCTTTAAATTGAGGTGTAATCCATATTGAAGGCTGTAGTCTTTGATATTATGAGTGTTTCAGGTGCTCTTCACTTTCAGCTAGCATAGTTGTGTCATCTGCATATCGCTAGTAGTTAATGAGTCTTCATCGAATCCTGATGCCCTTTTCTTCTTCATAGAGTCCAGCTTCATGGATTTTTTATTCAGCATGTGGATTTAATAAGTATGGTGAAAGGATACAACCCTAAGGCACCTTCCTGATTTAAAACTATGCAGTATCCCCTTATTCTATTGAAATGACTGTATGTTGGTCTATGTAGTTTCCTCCTCAAAACAGTTAAGTGTTGTGGAATATCCATTCTTCGTAATGTTATTCATAATTTGTTATGATCCATACAGTTGAATGCCTTTGCACAGTCAGTAAAACCGAGGTAGATATGTTTTAGGTATTCTCTGCTTTCAGCCAGGATCCATCTGACATCAGCAATGATATCCCTCATTCCATGTCCTCTTCTGTCTGCAGCTTGAATTTCTGGCAGTTCCTTGTTGATGTATTACTGCATTTGGTTTCAAAAGATCTTCAGCAAAATTTTACTTGTGTGTGATAGTAATGGTATTATTTGATAATTTCTGCATTCTGTTGGATCACCTTGCTCTGGATTGGGCACAAATATCAATTTCTTCCTGTTGGTTGGCCAGATTACTATCTTCCAAATTCTTGGCATAAATGAGTGAGTGCTTCCAGCTCTGGGTCCATTTCTTGGAACATCTCACTTGGTATTCTGTCTATTCCTGGAGCCTTGTTTTTTTCTTTCTTTCTTTGTTTACCAATACCTTCAGTGAAGCTTGGACTTCTTCCTTCAGCACCTTCGGTGCTTGATTACATAGTCCTTCCTGAAAGGGCTGAGCGTCAACAGATTCTTTTTGGTACAATGACTCTCTGTACTCCTTCCATCTTCTTTTGAAGCATTGTGTCATTTAATATTTTCCCCATAGAATCTTTCAAAATTGCAACTTGTTGCTAGGCAAATTTAGTCAATACTGACTCATAGATAGAACAAAACACTTCTCAATTCTGTGCCATCCTCACAATTGTTGCTATGCTTTTGCCCATTGTTGCAGCTACTGAGTCAATCCATTTCATTGAGGGTCTTCCTCTATAACCAAGCATGATGGCCTTCTCCAGGGACTGATTCCTCCTGAAAATATGTCCAAAGTATGTGAGATGTAGACTTGCCATCCTTGTTTCTAAGGAGTATTCTGGTTGTACTTCTTCCAAGACAGATTTGTTCATTCTTTTGACATCATGGTATAGTCGATTATCTTCTACAACAGCCAAATGCAAAGGCATCGATTCTTCTTCTGTCTTCCTTATTCATCGTCCAGCTTTCACTGCATATGAGGTGATTGGAAACACCATGGCTTGTGTCACATGCACCTTAGTCCTCAAGGTAAAAATTTTTATTTTCACCACTTAAGAGAGGTTTTTTTCAGTAGATTTGTCTAATGCAATGTGTCTTTTGATTTCTTGACTGCTGCTTCCATGGCTGTTGATTGTGAATCCAAGTAAAATGAAATGCTTGACAACTTCAGACTTTTCTCGATTCATCATAATGTTGCTTATTCGTACAGTTGTGAGGATATTTTTGTTTTTATTGAGGTGTAATCCATACTAAAGGATGTGGTCTCTGATCTTAATAAGTGCTTCAAGTCCTATTCACGTTCAACAAACAAGGTTGTGTCATCTACATAACACATGTTGTTAATATTTTTTTCCTCCAATCCTGATGTCCCCTCCTTCTTCATATAATCCAGCTTCTCAAATATTTGCTCAGTATACATATTGCAACTTAAGACTTGAATTTTCTCTTCCGTTCTTTCAGCTTGAGAAATGGTGAGTATGTTCTTTCCTTTTGGCTTTTGTACTCAAGGTCTTTGCACCCCCACGTCTGTCAGTTTGTCATAATGTGGGGGCTTGCGTGTTGCTGTGATGCTGGAAGCTATGCCATTGGTGTTCAGATACCAGCAGTGTCACCCATGGAGGACGGGTTTCGGCTGAGCTTCCAAACTAAGACAGACTAGGAAGAAGGACCCTGCATTCTATTTCTGAAAAACATTAGCCAGTGAAAACCTTTCGAATAGCAGCGGAACATTGTCTGATATAGTGCTGGAAGATGAGCTCCCCAGGTTGGAAGGCACTCAAAAGATGACTGGGGAAGAGTTCCTCTACAAAGTAGAGTCCACCTTAATGACATGGATGGAGTAAAGCTTTCGAGACCTTTATTTGCTGATGTGGCACAACTCAAAATGAGAAGAAACAGCTGCAAAAATCCAGTAATAATTGGAACTTGGAACGTATGAAATATGAATCGAGGAAAACTGGAAATCATCAAAAATGAAATGGATCACATAAACATCGATATCCTAGGCATTAGTGAGCTGAAATGGGCTGGTATTGGCCATTTTGAATCGGACAACCATATAGCCTACTATTCTGGGAATGACAACTCGAAGAAGAATGGTGTTGAATTCACGGTCAAAAAGAACATTTCAAGATCTATCCTGAAATACAACGCTGTCAGTGGTAGGATAATATGCATACAGCTACAAGGAAGACGAGTTAATATGACTATTATCCAAATTTATGCACCAATCACTAGGGCCAAAGATGAATAAATAAAGGATTTTTATCAGCTACAGCAGTCCAACATTGATTGAACATGCAATCAAGATGCATTGGTAATTACTGGCAACTAGAAATTTTTTTAGAATGTAAAAGTTGGAAACAAAAAAGAAGGACCAGTAGTTGGAAAATATGGCCTTGGTGATAGAAACAATGCCAGAGATCAAATGATAGAATTTTGCAAGAACAATGACCTCTTCATTGCAAATACCTTCTTTCACCAACATTAATGGTATCTATACACATGGACCTCACCAGATGGAACACACAGAAATCAAATTGACTACATCTGTGGAAAGAGACAATGGAAAAGCTCAATATCATCCATCAGAACAAGGCCAGGGGCCAACCGTGGAACAGACCATCAATTGCTCATATGCAAGTTCAAGCCAAAAATGAAGAAAATCAGAACAAGTGCATCGGAGCCAAAATATGAACTTGAGTGTGTCCCACCTAAATTTGGAGATCATCTGAAGAATAGAGTTGATGCATTGAACACTAGTGACTGAAGACCAGACGAGTTGTGGAATGACATCAAGGACATCATACATGAAGAAAGAAAGAGGTCATTGAAAAGACAGGAGAGAAAGAAAAGACCAAGATGGATGTCAGCGGAGACTATGAAACTTGCTCTTGAGCACTGAGCAGCTAAAGCAAAAGGAAGAATTTGTGGAGTAAAAGAACTGAACAGAAGATTTCAAAGGGGATCTCTAGAAGACAAAGTAAACGCACATTATAATGACATGTGCAAAGAGCTGGAGATGGAAAACCAAAAGGGAAGAACACACTCGGCATTTCTCAAGCCAAAAGAGCTGAAGATAAATTCAAGCCTCGAGTTGCAATGGTGAAGGATTCCATGGGGAAAATATTAAATGACACGGGAGGCATCAAAAGAAGATGGGAGGAATACACTGAGTTATTATACCAAAAAGAATTAGTCGATGTTCAACTATTCCAAGAGGTGGCATATGATCAGGAACCGATGGTACTGAAGGAAGAAGCCCAAACTTCTCTGAAGGCATTTGTGAAAAACAAGGCACCAGGAATTGATGGAATATCCATTGCAATGTTTCAACAAACAGATGCATCGCTGGAGATGCTCACTCATCTATGCCAAGAAATATGGAAGACAGCTTCCTGGCCAACTGACTGGAAGAGATTCATATTTATGCCTAGTCCCAAGAAAGATGATCCAATTGAATGTGGAAATTAGAGAACAATATCATTAATATCACATGGAAGCAAAATTTTGCTGAAGATCATTCAAAAATGGCTGCAGCAGTATATCGACAGGGAATTGCCAGAAATTCAGTCCGGTTTCAGAAAAGGATGTGGAACCAGGGATATCCTTGCTGATGTCAGATGGATCATGGCTGAAGGGAGAGAATACCAGAAGGGCGTTTACCTGTGTTTTATTGACTATGCAAAGGCATTTGACTGTGTGGATCATAACAAGCTATGGATAACAGTGCGAAGAATGGGAATTCCAGAACACTTAATTGTGCTCATGAGGGACCTTTACATAGATGAAGAGGTGGTTGTTCAGACAGATCAAGGAAATACTGATTGGTTTAAAGTCAGGAAAGTCGTGCGTTGGGGTTGTGTATTTTCACCATAAGTATTTAATCTGTATACTGAGTAAATAATACGAGAAGCTGGACTATACGAAGCAAAACTGGGCATCAGGATTGGAGGAAAACTTATTAAGAACCTGTGTTATGCAGATGACAGGACCTTGCTTGCTGAAAGTGAAGAGGACTTCAACCACTTACTAATGAATATCAAAGACCACAACATTCAGTATGGATTGCATCTCAACATAAAGAAAACAAAAATCCTCACAACTGGACCATTGAGCAACATCGTGATAAACAGAGAGAAGCTTGAAGTTGTGAAGGATTTCATTTTACTTGGATCCACAATCAACATCCATGGAAGCAGCAGTCAAGAAATCAAAAGATGCATTGCATTAGGTAAATCTGCTGCAAAGGACCTCTTCAAAGTGTTGATAAGCAAAGATGTCACCCTGAAGACTAAGGTGCGCCTGACCTAAGCCATGGTATTTTCAATCGCGTCATATGCATGTGAAAGCTGGGCAATGAATAAGGAAGACTGAAAAAGAATTGATGCCTTTGAATTGAGGTATTGGTGAAGAATATTGAATATGCCATGGACTGCCAAATAACAAACAGGTCTGTCTTAGAAGAGGTACAGCCAGAATGCTCCTTAGAGGCAAGGATGGCAAAACTGCATCTTCCATACTTTGGACATGTTGCCAGGACGGAAGAGTCCCTGGAGAAGGACATCATGCTCAGCAGATTACAGGGTCAGCGGAAAAGAGGAAGACCCTCAAGGAGTTGGACTGACACAGTGACTGCAACAGTGAGCTCAGGCATAACAAGGATTGTAAGGATGGCTCACGACTGGGCAGTGTTTCATTCTGTTGTGCACAGGGTCGCTATGAGTTGGAACCAACTTGACAGCACCTAACAACAGGTCTTTGCACATTTCATTATAATACTTCACTTTGTCTTTTCTAGCTGTCGTTTAAATCCTCTTTTCAGCTCTTTACTTTATCAATTCTTCCTTTTACTTTATTTACTCCACATTCAACAGCAAGGATCAGATCCTTTTTTGACATCTATTTTGGTCTTTTACTTTCATTACTTTTTAGTGGATTCTTAACTTTCTTCATGCCCTTGATGTCATCCCACTGTCTGTGTGGCCTTTGGTCATTAGTGTTTAATGAGTCAAATATATTCTCAGATGACCTCTAAGTTCAGGTGGGATATACCCAGGTTCATACTTTGGCCGTTGTTGACTTCTTCTGATTCTCTTCAGCTTCAGCTTGAGCTTGCTTATGAGCAATGGATGATGTTTCCCGGAGTCATCCCCGTGTTTCTTATGACTGAATTGAGCTTTTCCATAGTCTCTTTCCACAGACTTAGTCATTTTGATTCCTGTGTATTTATTCTGGTGAGATTGACAGGTATACATGATGTTTATTTTGTTGAAAAAAGGTACTTGTAATGAAGAAGTCATTGGTCGTGAAAAGCTCTGTCAGGCCATGCGGTCCCTGGCATTGTTTATATCACCAAGGCCGTATTTTCCAACTACTGTGTCTACTTCTTTGTTTCCAACATCTGCATTCCAATCACCAGTAATTATTAATGCATCTTGATTGCATGTTTGTTCAATTTCAGACTGCAGAAGGTGGTACGAACTGTCAATTTCTTTATCTTTTGTCTTAGTGGTTGGTGTTTCAATTTGAAAAATAGTCATATTAACTTGTCTTCCTTGTAGGTTTGTGGATATTTGCCTATCATTGACAGCGTTGTGCTTGAGGTTAGAGCTTCAAATATTCTTTTTGATGATGAATGCACTGCCATACCTCTTTAATTTGTCGTTCTCAGCAGAGTAGATCATATGATAGTCAGTTCAAAATAGCCTTTACCAGTCCATTTAAGCTCTCTATTTTTTTTTTTTTAATGCCTAGGATATCAATGTTAATGTGTTCCATTTCATTTTTTATAACTTCCAATTTTCCTAGAGTCATTCATTGTACACTGATTATTAATGTACATTCTTATTATTAATGGATGTTTGCAGGGATTTCTTCTCATTTTGAGTTGTGTCACATGAATAAATGAAGGCCCCCAAAGCTTGTCTTCATCCATGTCAGTAAGGCTGACTCTACTTTGAGGAGGAAGCTCTTCCCCAGTCCTATTTTGAGTGTCTTCCAACCTGAGGGGCTCGTTTTCCGGCACTATATCAGACAATGTTCCTTTGCCCTTAATATAGTTTTCACTGGCTAATGTTGAGAAGTAGGCTACCAGGTCCTTTATCCTAGTTTGTCTTAGTCAGGAAGCTCAGGTGAAACCTGTCCACCATGGGTGACCCTGCTGGTATTTGAAATACTGGTGGCAGAGCTTCTAGCATTACAGCAACATGGATGACAATACAGTATGAGAAAATAACACACGTGTGGGAGTCATTTACAATGTTGTTATTAGGTGCCCTCGAGTTGCTTCTGACTCAGAGGGACCCTGTGCCCAATAGCACTAAACACTGCCCAGCCTTACACCACCCTCAGAATCATTTTTATACTTGAGCCCATTGCTGCAGCCACTGAGTCAGTCCATCCTGCTGAGGGTCTTCCTATTTTTCACTGGCTCTCTACTTTACCAAGCACAATGGCCTTGTCAAGGGGCTGATCCCTCCTGATAACATATCCAACGTATGTGAGACGTAGTCTCACCATCCTCGCTTCTAAGGAGCATTGTGGTTGTACTTCTTCCAAGACAGGTTTGTTTGTTCTTTTGGCAGTCCATGGTAATTTCAATATTATTCATCAGCACCACAATTCAAAATTGTCAATTCTTCTTTGGTCTTCCTTATTCATCATCCAGCTTTCTCATGCATATGAGGTGAATGAGAACACCATGGCTTAGGTCAGGCGCGCTTTGGTCTTTGTGGTAACATCTTTGCTTTTCAACATATTAAATTGGTATTTTGCAGTAGATTTGCTCAATGCATCCACCATTTGATTGCTGCTTCCATGGGTGTTGATTATGGATCCAAGTAAAATGAAATCCTTGAAAATTTCAATCTTTTCTCCATTTATCATGATGTTGGTTATTGGTCCAGTTGGAAGGATTTTTTTCTTTGTGTTGAGGTAAAACCCATACTGAATCTATGATCTTTGACCTTCACCAATAAGTGTTTTGAGTCCTGTTCACTTTCAGCAAAATCGTATCATCTGCATATCACAGGTTATTAGTGAATCTTCTTCCAATCCTGATGCACTATTCTTTTTCATGTCGTTCAGCTTTTTGGCTTCTTTGTTCAGCGTACACATTGAATGAATATAGTGGAAAAACACAATCCTGACACACACTTTTTCTGACTTTATACCACACAGTATCCCCTTGTTCTTTAGAATGACTGTGTCTTGATCTGTGTACAGGTTCCTCATGAGCACAATAAAGTGTTCTGAAGTTCGCAATGTTATCCATAATTTTTTATGATCTACACAGTTGAATGTCTTTGCATAGTTAATAAAACACAGGTAAATATCTTTCTGGTATTCTGTGCTTTGAGCCAGAATCCATCTGACATCAGCAATGATATCCTGGTTCCACACCCACTTCCGATCCTGGCTTGAATTTCTGGCAGTTCCCTGCCGAAATCCTGCTGCAGCCTGTTTTGAATGATTTTTAGCAAAATTTTACTTGCATGTGAAATTAATGATGTTCTTCTATAATTTCAGAATTCAGTTGGATCATATTTCTTGGGAATAGGCATAAATATGGATTACTCCTAGTCAGTCGGCCAGGTAGCTGTCTTCTAAATTTCTTGGCATAGAGGGGTGAACACTTCCAGTGCTGCATCCATTTGTTGAAACATATCAACTGGTATTCTGTCAATTCCTGGAACTTTCTTTTCTGCCAGTGCTTTCAATGCAGCTTGGATACCTTTCTTCAGAACCATCACATGCTAATCATATGATACTTCTCAAAATGGTTGAATATCAACTAATTCTATTTGGTATTGTGACTCCGTGTATTCCTACCATCCTCTTTTAATGCTTCCTTCATAGTTCAGTATTGTCCCCACAGAATGCTTCACTATTGCAACTCGAGGCCTAAATTTTTTCTCCAATTCGTTCAGCTTGAGAAATGTCAGGTGTGTTTTTCCCTTTTGATGTTCTACCTCCAGGTCTTTGAACATATTGTTATATACTTTACTTTGTCTTCTTGAGCAGCCCTTTGAAATCTTCTGTTCAGTTATTTTGCTTCGTCATTTCTTCCTGTTGATTTAGCTACTCCGTGTTCAACAGCAAGTTTCAGAGTCTCTTCTGACATCATTTTGGTCTTTTCCTTCTTTCCTGTCTTTTTAATGACATCTTGTTTCTTCATGTATATCTTTGATGTCATTCTACAATTCCTCTGTCTTCAGTCATTATCATGCAACGTGTCAGATCTATTCTTGAGATTGTCTGTAAATTTAAGTGGAAGATGCTGAAGGTCATACTTTATCTCAGGTGGACTTGTTCTAATTTTCTTCAGCAGTTACTTGAACTTGTGTATGTTCACTTGAAGGTCTGTTACAAGCTGGCCTCTGGAGTTATTCTGACTGATGATACTGAGCTTTTCCACTGTCTCTTTCCACGGATGCAGTCAATTTGATTACTGTGTGTTCCACCTGGTAAGGTCACCATTTATGTTGTTGAGGAAAGGTATTTGCGATGAAGAACTCATTGGTCTTACCAAATTCTGTCATGCAATCTCCGGCTTTGTTTCTATCACCAACGCCATATTTTCCAACTACCTATCCTTTTCTTGGTCTCTAACTTCCACATTCCAATCACCAGTAATTATCAAATCATCCTGATTGCATGTCTGATCAATTTCAGACTGCAGAATATGGTAGAATTCTTCAGTTTCTTCATCTTTGGCCTTACTGGTTTGTGCATAAATTTGCATAACAGCCATATGACCTGACTTGCCTTGTAGGTGTATGGATATTGTCCTATAACTGACACCATTGTCCTTCAGGATAGTTCTTGAAATGTCCTTTTTGATGATAAATGCAACACCATTCCTCTTCAATGTGTTGTTCCCAGCGTAGTTGACCATATGATTTTCCCATTCAAAATCACCACTACCAGACCATTTCAGCTCACTAATGCTAGGATAGCAATGTTTACACTTTTCATTTCATTTTTGACAATTTCCAATTTTCCTAGAATCATACTTCATACATTCCACATTCCAATCATTAATGGATTTTTGCAGCTGTTTCTTCTTATTTTGAGTCGCGGCACATCAGCCAATGAAGGCCTTGAAAGCTTGACTCCGTCCACATCCATAAGGTTCACTCAACTTTAAGGAGGCAACTCTCTCCCAGTTGTATTTTGAGTGCCTTGCAACCTGAGGATCTCACCTTCCAGCACTAAAGAAGACAATATTAATCTGCTATTCATAATTTGTGTGTGTGTGCACATTAAAAGAAAGTTTACAAAACAAGTCAATCTCTCATATAAAAATTAATGTACAGCTTGCTATGTACTCCTAGTTGTTCTCCCCCTAATGAGACAGCACACTCCTCCAGTCTGTATTCCCTGTGTCCATTTAGCCAGCTACTGTCCCCCATTGCCTTCTCATATCCTCTCCCGACAAGAACTGCCCACATACTCTTATGTGTCTACTTGAGCCAAAAAGCTCACTCTTCACCGGTATCATTTTTCTGTCTTATAGTCTGAAGAATTGGCTTTGAGAATGGCCCTGTCTTGGGCTAATAGAAGGTCTGGGGTCCATGGCCTCTGGGGTCCTTCTAGTTTCAGTCAGACCATTAAGTCTGGTCTTTTTACAAGAATTTGAGGTCTGCATCCCACTGTTTTCCTGCTCCATCAGGGATTCTCTGTTGTGTTCCCTGTCAGGGCCATCATCGGTGGTAGCGAGGCACCATCCAGTTCTTCCTGTATCAGGCTGATGGTGCCTTGGATTTTCGTGGCACTTCCTGTCTCTTGGGCTCTTAATTACCCTGTATCTTTGGTGTTCTTCATTCTCTTTTCCTCCAGGTGGGTTGAGACCAATTGATGATGCATCTTAGGTTGCGGCTTGTTAGCGTTTAAGACCCCAGGCCCCACTCACCAAAGTGGGATGCAGAATGTTTTCTTAATACATTTTGCTATGCCAATTGACCTAGATGTCCCCTGAAATCATGGTTCTCAGACCCCTACCCCTGCTACTCTGGCCTTTGAAGCATTTGGTTGTATTCAGGAAATCTGTTTGCTTTTGGATAAGTCCAGTTTTGCTGACCTCTCCTGTATTGTGTGTTGTCTTTCCCTTCACCTAAAATACTCCTTGTCTACTATCTAATTAGTGAATCCCTTTTCCCTTCCCTCCCCACCCTCTAACCATCCACGAGTAAATTCCTCTGTGTTTCAATTATGTCCTGAGTTGTTATAACAGTGGTATCCTGCAATATTTGTCTTTTTGCAACTGACTAATTTCACTCAGCATAATGCCTTCCAGATTTCTCCATGTTATGAAATGTTTCATGGATTCATCATTGTTTTATCATTGTGTAATATTCCCCTGCATGAATATACCATAACTTAATTATCCATTCATCCGTTGATAGGTGCCTTGGATGCTTCCATGTTTTTGCTACTGTATATAGTGCTGCAGTGAACACGGGTGTGCATATAACTGTTTGTGTGAAGGCTCTTATTTCTTTAGGATAGATCCTGAGAAGTGCAATTGCTGGATCATATGGTAGATCTGTTTCTAGCTTTTTAAGGAAGTGCCAAATCAACTTCCAAGGTGGCTGTACAATTCTACGTTCCCACCAGCAGCATATAAGTGTTCTAGCCTCTCCTTAACCTCTGCAACATTTATTATCTTGTTGTTTTTTTCTTGGGGGTGAGGGGGATAATGGCAGCATTTTTGGAATGAGATGGTATCTTAGTGTAGTTTTGATTTGTATTTCTCTAATGGCTAATGATCTTGAGCATTTCCTCATGTATCTGTTAGCTGCCTGATTGTCTTCTTTGGTGAAGGGCCTGTTCATACTACTTGCACATTTTTTAACTGGGTTGTCTCTCTTTTTTGGTTTAGTTTTTGAGGTATAGCATAGGATTTAGAGATCAAACTCTCATCACTATTGTCATAGCTGAAACTGTTTTCCCAGTCTATAAGTAATCTTTTTACTTTTTTGGTACAGTCTCTGGATGATCGTATTTGATTTTTAGGAGCTTGCAGTTAGTTTCTCTTCTGGTTTTTGTGCACTTTTAGTAATGTTTTGTATACTGTTTATGCCATGTATTAGGGTTCCTAGTGCTGTCTCTATTTTTTCTTCCATGATCTTTATCATTTTAGATTTTATATTTAGGTCTTTGATCCCTTTTGAGCTAGTTTTTATGCATGTTGAGAGGTATGGGTATTGTTTCTTTCATTTTTTTTTTTTTTTTTTTGCAGCTGGATATCCAGATACGTCAGCACCATTTGTTAGAAAAGCTGTCTTTTCCCCATTTAACAGATTTTGGGACTTTTTCTGCTAGCAGCTGCTCATACGTGGATGGATTTATATCCCGGTATTCAATTCTGTTCCACTGGTCTATGTATCTGTTGTTGTATAGTTCTAGGCTGTTTTGACTACCGTCTGATATAATAGGTTCTAAAATCAGGTAGTATGAGGTCTGCCACTTTGTTCTTCTTTTTCAGTAATGCTCTATTTATCCGGGGTCTCTTTCTCTTCTGTGTGAAGTTGATGATTTGTTTCTCCATCTCACTGAAAAATGTCATTGGAATTTGGGTCAGAATTGCATTGTCCCTACAGATTGCTTTTGGTAGAATGGACATTTTTACAAAGTCGAGTCTTCCTATCCATGAGCAAGGTATGTTTTTCCACTTCTGTAGGTATCTGTTGGTTTCTTGCAGTAGTGTTTTGTAGTTTTCTTTGTATATATATCTTTTCTGTCTCTGGTTAGATTTATTCCTAAGTATTTTATTTTTGTGGGGCAATACTTAATTGTGCTCATGAAGAATCTGTAAGTTGATCAAGAGGCAGTAGTTTGAACAGAACGAGAGGATATTGCACGGTTTAAAGTCAGAAAATGTGCACTTCAGGGTTGTATCCTTTCACTGTACCTATTCAATCTGTATGCTGAACAAATAATCTGAGAAGCTGGACTGTAAGAAGAAGAATGGGGTATCAGGAATGGAGGAAGACTCCTTAACAACCTGTGTTATGCAGATGATATATCCTTGCTTGTTGAAAGTGAAGAGGACTTGAAGCACATGCTGATGAAGATCAAAGACTGCAGCCTTCAGTATGGATTACCTGTCAACATAGAGAAAAGAAAAATCTTCACAACTGGCTGAATAAATGAAGAAAAGATTGAAGTTGTAGAAGAATTCATTTTACCTACATCCAAATCAACACCCAGGGAAGCAACAGTCAAGAAACCAAAAGATACATTTCTTTGGGCAAATCAGCTGCGAGAGATCTCTTTTAAGTGTTAGGAAAAAATCTCTCCTTGAGGACTAACGTGCACTGACCAAAGTGATGGTGCTCCCAATAAGTTCATAGGCATGCAAAAGCAGGACAATGAATAAGGAAGGCCAAAGAAGAATTGAGGCCTTTGAATTGTGGTGTTCCCAAAGAATATTGAATATACCACGGACTGCCAAAAAAAAAAAAAAAAGAACAAATCTGTCATGGAAGAAGTACAGCCAGAATGCTCCTTGGAAGCAAGGATGAGGAGACTGTGTCATGTCGTCAGGAGGAATCAGTCCCTGGAGAAGAACATCATGCTTGGTAATGCAGAGGGCCAGCAGAAAAGAGGAAGACCCTCAAAGAGATGGACTGACACAGTGGCTTCAACAATGGGCTCAATGGTAGCAAAAGTGGTGAGGACGGTGCCGGACCAGGCAGTGTTTAGTTCTGTTGTAGATGGGGTCACTTTGGGTAGGAGTTGATTTGAGTGTACCTAACAAGAACAACATCTGGGACCAAACTGACAATAGTAACTTGAAAGGGTAGATAGGAAAATTAGGGAGGAGTGAGTTTGTGTAAATGGGGGAGGAAAACCAGAAAAGGAAGGTGAATGGTTACACAACTTGAATGTAATCAATGTCACTCAATTGTATATAAGAACCAAGATGTCTCAATGGTTTAGCACTCAGCTGATAACTGTAAGGTGGTGGTCCAAGCCTACTAGCGGCTCCACAGGAGAAAGATGTGGCTCTCTGCTTCCATAAGGATGACAGCTTTGGAAACACTACGGGGCAGGCCTTCTTGGTCCAATAGGGTCACTATGAGTTGGAATCCAAATGAGGAATGCTTCTGAATTGTACATGTAGAAACTATTGAATAGCTGTATATTTTGCTGTGCATATTCTCAACAGCAACATAATGACATAAAAAGATAAAAAAAGGCTTGGAGAAGTTACAGAATGAAAGAATAAACAACTCCCAACAGCAAGTAGGGCAAATGCTTAGGAGGGCAAAGACTCTATTTCCCAAAGCTAACACTAAAAGTGCTCAAACTCAGCAATATCAAAGGAATGTTAAGAACAACAACAACAACAACAGGAAAGAATGGTAATTCACAGTGGAAAAATTGATAGAAACTCTGAGTAAGTACTGATATTGAACTTACTAGAAAAATAAAGGAACTCTTAAATATGCTCAAAGAATGAAAGGCAAATATGGACAAAGAAATAAAGAAACAGAGAAAAAAAATCTATGTATGTACACAATGAGAATACTAGGAAAGTGATAGAAAATATAAAAGGGAGCTTTTGGGAGCTAAAAAGTAGTATTACTAAAGTGAAAACTTTAATGGGGAGTCTCAACAGAAGACTTGAGCAGGAGAAAAAGCAATCAATACACTTTTAATGACATAAAATTAAAATTTTCTGCTCATAGAAAAAAAATTAACGTAAGCAGGAAGAATGCAATGCAGTGGCTCTGGGTTTGGCCAAAGAGTGGGCGGTCTGTACTTTGAACCCACCATCTGCTCTGCAAGAGTAGGATTGCAGTCTACTTCCGTAAAGATTTACATCTTTGGAAATCCTATGGGGTTGTTATACCCTGTCCTAAACATTGAGAATGAGTAGGAATTTACCTGATGGCAAGTATTTTTGTTTGTTTGTTTAAATGTCCTATGGATCATCATTGAGTATACAAAAATAGGAAAAAAAGAAGACAAAAATAGGAACAAAAGGAACAAAAGAAAACTTGAAGAACTAATGACCAAAAACATCACATTTTAAGGAAGAAATGAATACGCACATTTAAGAAACTCAACACACTTTAAGTAACCTCAAAAGGGAACCAAACTGAAACTCATTATACTCAAATTGTGAAAACTCAGAGGGGGAGTATTGAGTGCAGCATGGGAGAAGCAACTTGTCGTGCAGAAGAGTCTCAGTAAGATTAATGGCTGAATGTATATCGGGGCCCATGGAGGTAAATTGCAGGTGTACATTTTGAGATGGTATATGTTTTGTCATGTGTATTTTTACCACAGACAAAACAAACAAAAATTAAAAAATTGGAAATGTGCAGTCAGCAAGGTGACACATTTAAAGTTCTCAAAGTAAGAAAACAAAATCTGTCCATCAAGAATTCTCTCCAGCTTCACTGGGATCTGCTGAGAAAGAACCAGAATAGCTGGTGGCTTTGTGGCAGAAGGCGTGGACTTCCTGCACAGGGTCATCATGAAGACCGTGTGCTTTGCCCACAGCTTCCAACCCGTGGTGGTGAAGGGCAGTAGGGCATCCTGACCCAGTCTGTAGGTAATCTTTTTACTCCTTTGGTGAAGTCTTTGGGTATTTAGGAGCTCCCAGTTATCTACTTTTTCTTCTGCATTGTTAGTAATGTTTTGCATACTGTTTACGCCGTGCGTTAGGGCTCCTGACGTGTTCCTTATTTTTCGTTCCATGATCTTTATCGTTTTAGATTTTATATTTAGGCCTTTGATTCAGTTTGAGCTCGTTTTTGTGCATGGAGTGAGGTATAGGTCTTGTTTCATTTCTTTGCAGATGGATATTCAGTTATGCCAGCAGCATTTGTTAAAAAGACTGTCTTTTCCCCTTTAACTGCTTTGGGCACTTTGTCAAATATCATCTGCTCATGTGTGGATGGATTTATGTCTGGATTGACAGTTCTGTTCCATTGGTCTTTGTATCTGTTGTCATACCAGTACCAGGCTGTTTGGACTACTGTGGCAGTAGTCAAAATCAGGTATAGTAAGGCCTCCCACTTTGTTCTTCTTTTTCTGTAATGCTTTACTTATCTGAGGCCTCTTTCCCTTCCATATGAAGTTGATGTTTTGTTTCTCCACCTCATTTAAAAATGTCGTTGGAATTTGGATTGGAATTTTGTTGTGTCTATAGATAGCTTTTGGTAGAATAGACATTTTTACAATGTTCAGTCTTCCTGTCCATGAGCAAGGTATGTTCTTCCACTTATGTAGGTCTCTTTTGGTTTCATGCAGAAGTGTATTGTAGTTTTCTTTATACAAGTCTTTGACATTTCTGGTAAGATTTATTTCTAAGTATTTTATCTTCTTGGGGGCTACTGTAAACGGTATTGATTTGGCGATTTCCTCTTCGATGTTCTTTTTGCTAGCATAGAGGAATCCAAGTGATTTTTTTATGTTTATTTTGTATCCCAGTACTCTGCTGAACTCTTCTCTTACCTTCAGTAGTTTTCTTGAGGAATCCCCAGGGTTTTCTGTGTATAAGATCATGTCATCTGCAAATAGAGATGCTTTTACTTCTTTCTTGCCAATCTGGATGCCTTTTATTTCTTTATCTAGCCTAATTGCTCTGGCTAGGACCTCCAGCACAATACTAAGAGCGGTGATAAAGGGCATCCTTGTCTGGTTCCCTATCTCAGGAGGAATGCTTTCAGCAAAAGTGACTGGAAGGTAATTTTTTTCCTTTAAGTGGGTGGGCAAATGGCTTGAGAGTGTACAAAAGAACATTATGAGTATGACACAAGGGATCAAAGTGTTATGTGCAGTAACTTTGCCAATACCATGGCTTGGGTCAGGTGCACCTTAGTCTTCAGGGTGACATCTTTGCTCTTCTATACTTTGAAGAGGTGCTTTGCAGCAGATTTGCCCAACGCAATGCATCTTTTGATTTCTTGACTACTGCTTCCGTGGCTGTTGATTGTGAATCCAAGTAAAATGAAATCCTTGATAACTTCAATCTTTTCTCCATTTATCATGATGTTGCTAAAAGGTCCAGTTCTGAGGAGTTTTGTTTTCTTTATGTTTAGGAGTAATCTGTACTGAGGGCTGCGGTCTTTGATCTTCATTAGTAAATGCTTCAGGTCCTCTTCACTTTCAGCAAGCCAGGTTGTGTTATCTGCATAATGCAGGTTGTTAATGAGTCTTCCTCCAATCCTGATGCCCCCTTCTTCATACAGTCTAGCTTCTCATATTATTTGCTCAGCATACAGATGAAATAGATATGGTGAAAGAATACAACCCTGAGGCACACCTTTCCTGACTTTAAACCAATCAGTATCCCCTTGTTCTGTCCGAACAACTGCCTCTTGATCTATGTCAAGTTTCCTCATGAGCACAATTAAGTGTTCTGGAATTCCCATTCTTCCCAGTGTTATCCATAGTTTTTTATGATCCACACAGTCGAATGCCTTCGCATAGTCAATAAAACACAGGTAAACATCCTTCTGGTATTCTCTGCTTTCAGACAGGATCCATCTGACATCAGCAATGATATCCCTGGTTCCACGTCCTCTTCCGAAACCAGCCTGAATTTCTGGCAGTTCCCTGTCGATTATACTGCTTCAGTCGTTTTTGAATGATCATCAGCAAAATGTTGTTTGCGTGTGATATTAATGATATTGTTCTATAATTTCCACATTCCGTTGGATCACCGTTCTTGGGAATAGGCATAAATATGGATCTCTTCCAGTCAGTTGTCCAGGAAGCTGTCTTCCATATTTCTTGGCATAGACGAGTGAGGAGCTCCAGCGCTGCATCTGTTTGTTGAAACATCTCAATTGATATTCCATCAATTCCTGGAGCCTTGTTTTTCACCAATGCCTTCAGAGCAGCTTGGACTTCTTCCTTCAGTACCATTGGTCCCTGATCACATGCCACCTCTTGAAATGGTTGAATATCGACTAATTCTTTTTGGTATAATGACTCTGTGTATTCCTTCCATCTTCTTTTTTTTTTTAATAACTTTTATTAAGCTTCAAGTGAACGTTTACAAATCCAATCAGTCTGTCACATATAAGTTTACACACATCTCACTCCCTACTCCCACTTGCTCTCCCCCTCTTGAGTCAGCCCTTTCAGTCTCTCCTTTCGTGACAATTTTGCCAGCTTCCCTCTCTCTCTATCCTCCCATCCCCGCTCCAGACAAGAGTTGCCAACACAATCTCAAGTGTCCACCTGATATAATTAGCTCACTCTTCATCAGCATCTCTCTCCCACCCGCTGACCAGTCCCTTTCATGTCTGATGAGTTGTCTTCGGGAATGGTTCCTGTCCTGTGTCAACAGAAGGTCTGGGGAGCATGGCCGCCGGGATTCCTCCAGTCTCAGTCAGACCATTAAGTTTGGTCTTTTTATGAGAATTTGGGGTCTGTATCCCACTGATCTCCTGCTCCCTCAGGGGTCCTCTGCTGTGCTCCCTGTCAGGGCAGTCATCGATTGTGGCTGGGCACCAACTAGTTCTTCTGGTCTCAGGATGATGTAGGTTTCTGGTTCATGTGGCCCTTTCTGTCTCTTGGGCTCTTAGTTGTCGTGTGGCCTTGGTGTTCTTCAATTTCCTTTGCTCCAGGTGGGTTGAGACCAATTGCTGCATCTTAGATGGCCGCTTGTTAGCATTTAAGACCCCAGACGCCATATTTCAAAATGGGATGCAGAATGATTTCATGATAGATTATTTTGCCAATTGACTTAGAAGTCCCCGCAAACCATGTTCCCCAGACCCCCGCACTTGCTCCGCTGACCTTTGAAGCATTCCTTTTATCCCGGAAACTTCTTTGCTTTTGGTCCAGTCCAATTGAGCTGACCTTCCATGTATTGAGTGTTGTCTTTCCCTTCACCTAAAGCAGTTCTTATCTACTGATTAATCAATAAAAAACCCTCTCCCACCCTCCCTCCCTCCCCCCCTCATAACCACAAAAGTATGTGTTCTTCTCAGGTTTACTATTTCTCAAGATCTTATAATAGTGGTCTTATACAATATTTGTCCTTTTGCCTCTGACTCATTTCGCTCAGCATAATGCCTTCCAGGTTCCTCCATGTTATGAAATGTTTCAGAGATTCATCACTGTTCTTTATCGATGCGTAGTATTCCATTGTGTGAATATACCACAATTTATTTACCCATTCATCCGTAGATGGACACCTTGGTTGCTTCCAACTTTTTGCTATTGTAAACAGAGCTGCAATAAACATGGGTGTGCATATATCTGTTTGTATGAAGGCTCTTGTATCTCTAGGGTATATTCCTAGGAGTGGGATTTCTGGGTTGTATGGTAGTTCTATTTCTAACTGTTTAAGATAACGCCAGATGGATTTCCAAAGTGGTTGTACCATTTTACATTCCCACCAGCAGTGTATGAGAGTTCCAATCTCTCCACAGCCTCTCCAACATTTATTATTTTGTGTTTTTTGGATTAATGCCAGCCTTGCTGGTGTGAGATGGAATCTCATTGTAGTTTGAATTTGCATTTCTCTAATGGCTAATGATCGAGAGCATTTTCTCATGTATCTGTTGGCTGCCTGAATATCTTCTTTAGTGAAATGTGTGTTCATATCCTTTGCCCACTTCTTGATTGGGTTGTTTGTCTTTTTGTGGTTGAGTTTTGACAGAATCATGTAGATTTTAGAGATCAGGCGCTGGTCGGAGATGTCATAGCTGAAAATTCTTTCCCAGTCTGTAGGTGGTCTTTTTACTCTTTTGGAGAAGTCTTTAGATGAGCATAGGTGTTTGATTTTTAGGAGCTCCCAGTTATCGGGTTTCTCTTCATCATTTTTGGTAATGTTTTGTATTCTGTTTATACCTTGTATTAGGGCTCCTAGGGTTGTCCCAATTTTTTCTTCCATGATCTTTGTCGTTTTAGTCTTTATGTTTAGGTCTTTGATCCACTTGGAGTTAGTTTTTGTGCATGGTGTGAGGTATGGGTCCTGTTTCATTTTTTTGCAAATGGATATCCAGTTATGCCAGCACCATTTGTTAAAAAGGCTATCTTTTCCCCAGTTAATTGTCACTGGGCCTTTGTCAAATATCAGCTGCTCATATGTGGATGGATCTATGTCTGGGTTCTCAATTCTGTTCCATTGGTCTATGTGTCTGTTGTTGTACCAATACCAGGCTGTTTTGACTACTGTGGCTGTATAGTAGGTTCTAAAGTCAGGTAAGGTGAGGCCTCCCACTTTCTTCTTCTTTTTCAGTAGTGCTTTGCTTATCCGGGGCTTCTTTCCCTTCCATATGAAATTGGTGATTTGTTTCTCTATCCCCTTAAAATATGACATTGGAATTTGCATCGGAAGTGCGTTAAATGTATAGATGGCTTTTGGTAGAATAGACATTTTTACTATGTTAAGTCTTCCTATCCATGAGCAGGGTATGTTTTTCCACTTAAGTATGTCCTTTTGAATTTCTTGTAGTAGAGCTTTGTAGTTTTCTTTGTATAGGTCTTTTACATCCTTGGTAAGATTTATTCCTAAGTATCTTATCTTCTTGGGGGCTACTGTGAATGGTATTGATTTGGTTATCTCCTCTTCGGTGTTCTTTTTGTTGATGTAGAGGAATCCAAGTGATTTTTGTATGTTTATTTTATAACCTGAGACTCTGCCAAACTCTTCTATTAGTTTCAGTAGTTTTCTGGAGGATTCCTTAGGGTTTTCTGTGTATATAATCATGTCATCTGCAAATAGTGATAACTTTACTTCTTCCTTGCCAATCCGGATACCTTTTATTTCTTTGTCTAGCCTAATTGCCCTGGCTAGGACTTCTAGCACGATGTTGAATAAGAGCGGTGATAAAGGGCATCCTTGTCTGGTTCCCGTTCTCAAGGGAAATGCTTTCAGGTTCTCTCCATTTAGAGTGATATTGGCTGTTGGCTTTGCATAAAAGCATAGATGCCCTTTATAATGTTGAGGAATTTACCTTCAATTCCTATTTTGGTAAGAGTTTTTATCATGAATGGGTGTTGGACTTTGTCAAATGCCTTTTCTGCATCAATTGATAAGATCATGTGGTTTTTGTCTTTTGTTTTATTTAAGTGATGGATTACATTAATGGTTTTTCTGATATTAAACCAGCCTTGCATACCAGGTATAAATCCCACTTGATCAGGGTGAATTATTTTTTTGATGTGTTGTTGGATTCTATTGGCTAGAATTTTGTTGAGGATTTTCGCATCAATGTTCATGAGGGATATAGGTCTATAATTTTCTTTTTTTGTAATGTCTTTACCTGGTTTTGGTATCAGGGAGATGGTGGCTTCATAGAATGAGTTGGGTAGTATTCCGTCATTTTCTATGCTTTGGAATACCTTTAGTAGTAGTGGTGTTAACTCTTCTCTGAAAGTTTGGTAGAACTCTGCAGTGAAGCCGTCCGGGCCAGGGCTTTTTTTCTTGGGAGTTTTTTGATTACCATTTCAATCTCTTTTTTTGTTATGGGTCTATTTATTTGCTCTACTTCTGAATGTGTTAGTTTAGGTAAGTGTTTTTCCAGGAATTCATCCATTTCTTCTAGGTTTTCAAATTTGTTAGAGTACAATTTTTCATAATAATCTGAAATGATTCTTTTAATTTCATTTGGTTCTGTTGTGATGTGGTCCTTCTCATTTCTTATTCGGGTTATTTGTTTCCCTTCCTGTATTTCTTTAGTCAGTCTAGCCAATGGTTTATCAATTTTGTTAATTTTTTCAAAGAACCAGCTTTTGGCTTTGTTAATTCTTTCAATTGTTTTTCTGTTCTCTAATTCATTTAGTTCAGCTCTAATTTTTATTATTTGTTTTCTTCTGGTGCCTGATGGATTCTTTTGTTGCTCAGTTTCTATTTGTTCAAGTTGTAGGGACAGTTCTCTGATTTTGGCTCTTTCTTCTTTTTGTATGTGTGCATTTATTGATATAAATTGTCCTCTGAGCACTGCTTTTGCTGTGTCCCAGAGGTTTTGATAGGAAGTATTTTCATTCTCGTTGCTTTCTAAGAATTTCCTTATTCCCTCCTTGATGTCTTCTATAACCCAGTCTTTTTTCAGGAGGGTATTGTTCATTTTCCAAGTATTTGATTTCTTTTCCCTAGTTTTTCTGTTATTGATCTCTAGTTTTATTGCCTTGTGGTCTGAGAAGATGCTTTGTAATATTTCGATGTTTTGGACTCTGCAAAGGTTTGTTTTATGACCTAATATGTGGTCTATTCTAGAGAATGTTCCATGTGCACTAGAAAAAAAAGTCTATTTTGCAGCAGTTGGGTGGAGAGTTCTGTATAAGTCAATGAGGTCAAGTTGGTTGATTGTTGTAATTAGATCTTCCGTGTCTCTGTTGAGCTTCTTACTGGATGTCCTGTCCTTCTCCGAAAGTGGTGTGTTGAAGTCTCCTACTATAATTGTGGAGGTGTCTATCTCGCTTTTCAATTCTGTTAAAATTTGATTTATGTATCTTGCAGCCCTGTCATTGGGTGCATAAATATTTAATATGGTTATGTCTTCCTGATCAATTGTCCCTTTTATCATTATATAGTGTCCTTCTTTATCCTTTGTGGTGGATTTAAGTCTAAAGTCTATTTTGTCAGAAATTAATATTGCTACTCCTCTTCTTTTTTGCTTATTGTTTGCTTGATATACTTTTTTCCATCCTTTGAGTTTTAGTTTGTTTGTGTCTCTAAGTCTAAGGTGTGTCTCTTGTAGGCAGCATATAGATGGATCGTGTTTCTTTATCCAGTCTGTGACTCTCTGTCTCTTTATTGGTGCATTTAGTCCATTTACATTCAGGGTAATTATAGATAAATAAGTTTTTAGTGCTGTCATTTTGATGCCTTTTTATGTGTGTTGTTGACAATTTCATTTTTCCACATACTTTTTCGTGCTGAGGCGTTTTTCTTAGTAAATTGTGAGATCCTCATTTTCATAGTGCTTGACTTTATGTTAGTTGAGTCGTTACGTTTTTCTTGGTTTTTATCTTGAGTTATAGAGTGTTATACCTTTTTGTGGTTACCTTATTATTTACCCCTATTTTTCTAAGTAAAAACCTAACTTGTATTGTTCTATATCGCCTTGTATTACTCTCCATATGGCAGTTCAATGCCTCCTGTATTTAGTCCCTCTTTTTGATTATTGTGATCTTTTACCTATTGACTTCCATGATTCCCTGTTATGTGTATTTATTTATTTTTTTAATTAATCTTAATTTGTTTGTTTTTGTGATTTCCCTATTTGAGTTTATATCAGGACGTTCTGTTTTGTGACCTTGTGTTGTGCTGATATCTGATATTATTGGTTTTCTGACCAAACAATATCCTTTAGTATTTCTTGTAGCTTTGGTTTGGTTTTTGCAAATTCTCTAAACTTGTGTTTGTCTGTAAATATCTTAATTTCGCCTTCATATTTCAGAGAGAGTTTTGCTGGATATATGATCCTTGGCTGGCAGTTTTTCTCCTTCAGTGTTCTGTATATGTCGTCCCATTCCCTTCTTGCCTGCATGGTTTCTGCTGAGTAGTCAGAACATATTCTTATTGATTCTCCCTTGAAGGAAACCTTTCTTTTCTCCCTGGCTGCTTTTAAAATTTTCTGTTTATCTTTGGTTTTGGTGAGTTTGATGATAATATGTCTTGGTGTTTTTCTTTTTGGATCAATCTTAAATGGGGTTCGATGAGCATCTTGGATAGATATCCTTTCGTCTTTCATGATGTCAGGGAAGTTTTGTGTCAGGAGTTCTTCAACTATTTTCTCTGTGTTTTCTGTCCCCCCTCCCTCTTCTGGGACTCCAATCACCCGCAAGTTATCCTTCTTGATAGAGTCCCACATAATTCTTAGGGTTTCTTCATTTTTTTTTAATTCTTTTATCTGATTTTTTTTCAGCTATGTTGGTGTTGATTCCCTGGTCCTCCAGATGTCCCAGTCTGCATTCTAATTGCTCGAGTCTGCTCCTCTGACTTCCTAGTGCGTTGTCTAATTCTGTTATTTTATTGTTAATCTTTTGGATTTCTACATGTTGTCTCTCTATGGATTCTTGCAACTTATTAATTTTTCCACTATGTTCTTGAATAATCTTTTTGAGTTCTTCAACAGTTTTATCAGTGTGTTCCTTGGCTTTTTCTGCAGTTATCCTAATTTCATTTGTGATATCATTAAGCATTCTGTAAATTAGTTTTTTATATTCTGTATCTGATAATTCCAAGATTGTATCTTCATTTGGGGAAGATTTTGATTCTTTTGTTTGGGGGGTTGGAGAAGCTGTCATGGTCTGCTTCTTTAAGTGGTTTGATATGGATTGTTGTCTCCGAGCCATCACTGGGAAACTAGTTTTTCCAGAAAATCCTCTGCGTCCAGTCCAAATCCCTGCGGGATGGTTCCCCGGCTCGGATGCTGCTCTTTCTGCTCCAAGACCAGTCACTGCCTCCCGGGGACTTCTCCTACCGGCTGCATCCCACGCCGCCCGTGGAACCGGCTGGTCCCCCTTCCGGGGTTAGATCAGGGGAGTGGAGCAGCTCTCTGTGCTTGTGCCGTACCTGACTGGTACGCTGGCTCCAGGCTCTGGAAACAATCGCTGCTTCCTCGTATTAGTTTGTTCTCCATCTCTAAATCTGTGTTTGTTGTTCAGGGTTCGTAGATTGTTATGTATGTGATCGATTCACTTGTTTTTCCGAGTCTTTGTTGTAAGAGGGATCCGAGGTAGCGTCTGCCTAGTCCGCCATCTTGGCTCCGCCTCCCCTCCATCTTCTTTTGATGCTTCCTGCATCATTTAACATTTAATGAAATATTTATTATTTAATGAAACGTTTACTATTTAATGAAGCTATTGGTAGAAAACAAAGCTCCAGGAATTGACAGAACGCCAATTGAGATGATACCACAAAAAAATGAAATGCTGGAAGTGCTCACTTGTTTATTTCAAGAAATTTGGAAGAAAGCTACTGGGCCAACTACCTAGAAGAGATCCTTATTTGTGCCCATTCCAAACAAAGTCATCCAACAGAATGTGAAAATTATCAGACTATATCATTAAGATCACACACAAGTAAAAATTTGCTGAAAAGAATTCAAAACCAGTTGTAGTGGAACTGTGAGAGGGAAATGCAAAAAAAATTTAAGCTATACTGAGAAGACGGTGTGGAATGAGGCATATCATTGATGATGTCAGAATGATCTTGGCTAGCAGAGAATAACGCAAAAATGTGTACCTGTTTTTTTTTTTTTTTTGAGTGTGCAAAGGCATTGCACTCTGTGGATCATAACTAATGATGGATAATGCTGTGAAGAATGGAAATTCCAGAACACTAATTGCGCTCATGCAGAACTGGTATATAGAGAGAAGATCAGCTGTTAGAACAGAAAAAGTGGATATTGAGTGGGTTAAAATCAGGAAACTTGTGGGCCAGCAGTGTATTCTTTCACCATATTTGTTAAATTTGTATGCTGAACTAATAATTCCATAAGCTGGACTTAGGAAGAATGTAGCAACAGTACTGAAGGAAGATTTGTTAACAACCTGAATATGCATGACACAACATTGCTTGATGAAAGCATAGAGGTCTTTAAGCACTT
Source organism: Loxodonta africana (assembly GCF_030014295.1). Lineage (NCBI taxonomy): Eukaryota > Metazoa > Chordata > Mammalia > Proboscidea > Elephantidae > Loxodonta > Loxodonta africana. The sequence continues at coordinate 95,829 of NW_026975140.1, read as the reverse complement.
ACTAAAAAAGACCAAAGACTGCAGCATTCAGTAGGGATTATACTTCACCATAAAGAAAACAAAAGTCCTCACAACTGGACCAAAAAGCAACATCATCAGAAATGGGGAAAATATTGATGTTGTCAAGGATTTCATTTTACTCGAATCCACAATCAATGCCCATGGAAGCAATAGTCAAGAAATCAATTGCATTGGGCAAACCTGATGCAAAAGACCTTTTCAAAGTGTTAACAGCAAAGATGATGCTTAGAGAACTAAAGTGTGCCTGACCCAACCCATGGCATTTTCAATCATCTCTTTGCATGGGAAAGCTGGAAATGATTAAGGAAGACAAAAGATGAATTGATGTCTTTATAGTGTCAATACGTCAGACTAAGAGTCTTCTATTTTTTATTGTTTCTTTATCTTAATAATCATGATGTCATTTTTCAGGGACTGGTCCCAACAGAAATCATGTCCAAAGTAAATGAGACAAACCCTCTCTATCCTTGGTGTCAAGGAACATTCGGTCTGTATATCTTCCAAGTCAGATTTGTTCGATCTTCTAGCCATCCACGGGATAGTCTATATTCTTTGTCAACCATACCGCAAAGCTATTGATTCTTCTTCCACCTTCTTTATTCATTGTACAGCATTCTCATGCACATAAGGCAAGTGAAAACATCATGGATTGGTTCAGGTGCACCTCAATCCTCAAAAATGACCTTTGATTTTCAAAATTTTAAGAGGACTTTTGCAGCAGATGTGCTCAAGGCAATAAGCTGCTTGATTTCTTGATTGCTGCTTCCATGGGTGTCGATTGTGGTTTAAAATCAGAAACACATGCATCAAGGTTGTATCCTTACATGATATGTATTTAATCTGTATGTTGACTAAGCTGAGAGGATGGACTATGTGAAGAAGAATGTGTCATCTGGATTGAAGGAAGACCCATTAACAACCTGCAATAGTGGGAGGACACAACCCAGCTTGATGAAAGCAAAGATGACTGGAAGCACTTACTGATGAAAATCAAGACTACAGCTTTCAGTATGAGCTACACCTGAACATAAAGAAAACAAAAATCCTCACAACTGGATTAATAAGTAACAACATAATAGATGGACAAAACAGAATTACCATAGCAAGCAGCAATAACACACCTAAGTATAAACTCCAAAGAAATGAACTGAAGGACTAAAGCAGGTATTTGTACACCAATGTTTATAGAAGCATGATTCACGGTAGCCAAAGGGTGGAAATACTTAAGTTTCCGTCAACAGATGAACCGATATACAAAATATGATACTTATATGCAATGGAATATTAGTCAGCCATCAAAAAGAGTGGAGTCGTAATGCATGTTATGACATGGATGAAGTACGAAAACGTTATGTAAGTAAAAGAAGCCACACAAAATCTGATAACTATTTTACAGTTCCATTTATACTAGGTATCTAGAATAGGCCAATGAGTTATTGTTTAATGGGCACAGAGTGACTATTTGAGATGAGGAAAATATCCTGGAAATACATATTTGTAATTGTTGTCACAGTATTATGAGTGCACTTAACATCGGTTAATTGTAAACTAAAAAAAAGAAAAATGTTGAAGTGGCAACAACTATGTTATGTGTATTTTACCACAATAAAATTAAAACAAAATAAAAACACATGGAAAAATTTGCTGAGTACTCCAGCCAACAACTCCAGCCTCTGATTAATTTAGTTTTGAATAAGGTCTTTACATAATGCATCCATAAAGAGTTTGTTCTCATTACCCACTCTACTTTGCTGTATGTATTTGTATGTTTTACATAAACTTTTTATCTCTATATTTGCCATACTAGAGGGTCCAGGATTGTGCAGATGACCTTCATGCTTGGCTATTAACAAAAAGTTTGGGGGATCACCTAGAAGCACCTTGGAAGAAAGGCCTGGCACTCTACTTCCAAAAAAATCTTCCATGCGAAACTCTATGGAGCACGTCTACTCTGACACACATGAGGTCACCACGAGTCAAAAGTGACTGGGAGGTAATTTTTTTCCTTTAAGTGGGTGGGAAAATGGCTTGAGAATGTCCAAGAGAACAACCTGAGTATGACACGAGGGATCAAAGTGTTATGCGCAGTTACTTTGCCTTCCCCTTGGCTATTTCTCTGTTCAGTGAAAGTCAGAGAGAATGGCAGAGAGGTTTGGAAGGAATCTGTGCAACTAACTATGCCTACACCCTGCTTTAGAAAATATAGAGATTAAGCAGGAACCTGTGGAACATTACTTCATAGTCTTCCTATTACTCGGCAATAAAAAAAAAAAAAAAGGAAAACAAAAAGATAAATGAACTCAGACAAGAAAATGAAAAGGGCAGACAGAGAAAAGGAACAAGTATTTTAAATGCTAATGTGGCAACCCAAGTCCTTCTAAGGTTTCTGACTGAAAGGTAATAAAGCGGTCCCTCAGGCTAGTTTTCCTGAAGATAATTAGCAGGGTGCGTTGATCCAGACTTCAAAATACTGGGCTTGCTGTTTCAGATCTAAGAAAGAAATATGACTGAGCTTCTCTAAGGTTTAAGGATTGATTGACTGGAATTCAAGGGGTTTGGTTTGGGTTCTCAGCCACCCGTACTGCCACCATTTCTGTTTAAGATGGGGGAGGGGCTTCACGGTCGCGGTAGGTGGTCTTGAGGCTCCACAGGGAACATGATGGGGAGAGCTTGGAAAGACGATGCTTCCAGCCACAGGCATCAACGCGAGATTGCCTGCGAGCAGTTCTCCTGGAGATCAGATGTGACAGGAGGGTTTCTGGCTGGGTGGAGTGAGGAAACGTATAGTGCAGGCTCCCCGCTTGGGGCACCGATTTCACCCACGTCATGAGTTGTCCCCAGCTGAGGAGCCACGCACAAAACCTGTTGCCCTCCAGTTGATTTTCACTCATAGCGACCCTAGAAGATGGAGTAGAAATGCCCCATTGGGTTTCCAAGGAGCGCCTGGTGGATTTGAACTGCCGGGCCTTTGGTGAGCAACTGCTGCACTTAGACAGTACGCCACCAGGGTATCCAGCTGAGGACTGAGAGTACGCCACCAGGGTATCCAACTGAGGACGGAGAGACAAATGAGTACCTCTGGGGGTAGGCACAGTAGAAAGGAGCCACCACCATGTGCCCGTAGGTGCAGCCTGGACCTCCTGCACCGCTAATGACCAGGGTCCAGCCACGTTCCATCTGGAAGGCCAAGATGACCCCCTCTGTCCTGTGCAGGGCGCCCTCTGCAGGCTGGCCCTGGTAGTGCAGAGGCTGCCCTGAGTCTGAGCGAGGCAAGGGGCGGGGTAGGAGTAGGAGCAGTCTCCGCCCCTGGCCGTCACTGATTGGTTGCGTTTGGCGACGTCGCCAGTGGCACGACAACGTCCGGGCACGAGAGAGCTGTGGCTAGAGCTCTGAGTGTTACGTTGAATACAAGTGGTGAAAACGGGAATCTTAGTTTTGTTCTTGATACTAGCTGCTGTGTTTCCAGGATTTCTCCAGTGATTATGATGCTAATTGTGGGTTTTCCACAAATTTCTTTTTGAGGTTAAGCATCCTTCCATTCTTAGTTTATTGAGTGTTTTCTTCATCAAAGTGTATTGGATTTTGTCCAATTTATTTCTGCATTAATTGAGATGACCTAGTACTTCACATTGTGTACTGATTTTAGTACGCTGAACCAACTTTGCATAATGGGACTACATTCTATTTGGACATTGAATATGATCCTGATAATATTCTCCTGGAGTTTCCTAGCGTGATGTTCAGGATTTTTGCATGCAGAGTCCTAAGATGTATTTGGTCTGTAGTTGTGTTGTTTCATTTCAATGAATTTGTAGCTTTGATACCAAAGTAATGACAGACGCATACAATGAGTTAGAAAGTGTTCCCTCCACCAGTATTTTGGAAGACCTTGATTTTGCTTCCTTCTTCCTGATTTATTGATTTTCTACCAGTGTAACTTTTTTTAAAATAATTTTTATTGAGCTTTAAGTGAACGTTTAAAAATCAAGTCAGTCTGTCACACATAAGCTTATATACACCTTACTCCATACTCCCACTTGCTCTCCGCCTAATGAGTCAGCCCTCCCAGTCTCTCCTTTCTGACAATTTTGCCAGTTTCTAACCCTCTCTACCCTCCTATCTCCCCTGCAGACAGGAGATGCCAACACAGTCTCAAGTGTCCATCTGATACAAGTAGCTCACTCTTCATCAGCATCTCTCTCCAACCCATTGTCCAGTCCCTTCCATATCTGATGAGTTGTCTTCGGGAATGGTTCCTGTCCTGGGCCAACAGAAGGTTTGGGGAGCATGACCGCTGGGATTCCCCTAGTCTCAGTCAGACCATTGTCTGGTCTTTTTATGAGAATTTGGGGTCTGCATCCCACTGATCTCCTGCTCTCTCAGGGGTTCTCTGTTGTGCTCCCTCTCAGGGCAGTCGTTGGTTGTGGCCGGGCACCATCTAGTTCTTCTGGTCTCAGGATGATGGAAGTCTCTGGTTCATGTGGCCCTTTCTGTCTCTTGGGCTCATAGTTATCGTGTGACCTTGGTGTTCTTCATTCTCCTTTGATCCAGGTGGGTTGAGACCAATTGATGCATCTTAGGTGGCTGCTTGCTAGCGTTTAAGACCCCAGACGCCACATTTCAAAGTGGGATGCAGAATGTTTTCATAATAGTATTATTTTCCCAATTGACTTAGAAGTTCCCTTAAGCCATAGTCCCCAAACTCCCGCCCTTGCTCCGCTGACCTTTGAAGCATTCAGTTTATCTCAGAAACTTCTTTGTTTTGGGTCCAGTCCATTTGAGCTGACCTTCTGTGTATTGAGTATTGTCCTTCCCTTCACCTAAAGTAGTTCTTATCTACTAACTAATCAGTAAATAACCCTCTCCTACCCTCCCTCCCTCCCCCCCTTGTAACCACAAAAGTATGTGTTCTTCTCAGTTTATACTATTTCTGAAGATCTTACAAAAGTGGTCTTATAAAATATTTGTCTTTTTGCCTCTGACTAATTTCACTCAGCAGAATGCCTTCCAGGTTCCTCCATGTTATGAAATGTTTCACAGATTCGTCATGGTTCTTTATTAATGTGTAGTATTCCATTGTGTGAATATACCACAATTTATTTAACCATTCATCAGTTGATGGACACCTTGGTTGCTTCCAGCTTTTTGCTATGGTAAACAGTTCTGCAATAAACATGCGTGTGCATATATCTGTTCGTGTAAGGGCTCTTATTTCTCTAGGGTATATTCCGAGGAGTGGGACTTCTGGGTTTTATGGTAGTTCTATTTCTACCTTTTTAAGAAAACACCAGATAGATTTCCAAAGTGGTTGTACCATTTGACATTCCCACCAGCAGTGTATAAGAGTTCCAATCTCTCCACAGCCCCTCCAACATTTATAATTTTGTGTTTTTTGGATTAATGCCAGCCTTGGTGGAGTGAGATGGAATCTCATCCAAGTTTTAATTTGCATTTCTCTAATGGCTAATGATCGAGAGCATTTTCCATGTGTCTGTTATCCGCCTGAATATCTTTCTTAGTGAAGTGTGTGTTCATATCCTTTGCCCACTTTTTGATTGGGTTGTTTGTCTTTTTGTGGTTGAGTTTTAACAGAATCACATAGATTTTAGAGATCAGACACTGGTCAGAAATGTCATACTTGAAAATTCTTTCCCAGTCTGTAGATGGTCTTTTTAATCTTTTGGTGAAGTGTTTAGATGAGCATCGGTGTTTGATTTTTAGGAGCTCCCAGTTATCTGGTTTCTCTTTGTCAGTTTTGGTAATATTTTGTATTCTGTTTATGCCTTGAATTAGGGCTTCTAAAGTTGCCCCTATTTTTTCTTCCATGATCTTTATCATTTTAGTTTTTATGTTTAGGTCTTTGATCCACTTGGAGTTAGTTTTTGTGCATGGTGTGAGGCATGGGTCCTGTTCCATTTTTTTGCAAATGGATATCCAGCTATGCCATCACCATTTGTTAAAAAAGATTATCTTTTCTGCAATTAACTGACACAGGGTCTTTGTCAAATATGAGCTGCTCATATGTGCATGGATTTATATCTGGGTTCTTAATTCTATTCCATTGGTCAATGTGCCCGTTGTTGTACCAGTACCAGGCTGTTTTGACTACTGTGGCTGTATAATAGGTTCTGAAATCTGGTAGAGTGAGGCCTCCCACTTTCTTCTTCTTTTTCAGTAATGCTTTACTTATCCGAGGCTTCTTTCCCTTCCATATGAAGTTGGTGATTTGTTTCTCCATCACATTAAAAAATGTCATTGGAATTTGGATCGGAAGTGCATTGTATGTATAGATGGCTTTTGGTAGAATAGACATTTTTACTATGTTAAGTCTTCCTATCCATGAGCAAGGTATGTTTTTCCACTTAAGTAGGTCCTTTTTAGTTTCTTGCAGTAGTACTTTGTAGTTTTCTTTGTATAGGTCTTTTACATCTTTGGTAAGATTTATTCCTAAGTATTGTATCTTCTTGGGAGCTACTGTGAATGGTATTGATTTGGTGATTTCCTCTTCGATGTTCTTTTTGTTGATGTAGAGGAATCCAAGTGATTTTTGTATGTTTATCTTATAACCTGAGACTCTGCCCAACTCTTCTATTAGTTTCAGTAGTTTTCTGGAGGATTCCTTAGGGTTTTCTGTGTATAAGATCATGTCATCTCCAAATAGAGATAATTTTACTTCCTCCTTGCCAATCCGGATGCCCTTTATTTCTTCATCTAGCCTTATTGCTCTAGCTAGGACCTCTAGCATAATGTTAAATAAGAGCGGTGATAAAGGGCATTCTTGTCTGGTTCCCGTTCTCAAGGGAAATGCTTTCAGGCTCTTTCCATTTAGAGTGATGTTGGCTGTTGGCTTTGTATAAAAAGATGCCCTTTATTATGTTGAGGAATTTTCCTTCAATTCCTATTTTGCTGAGAGTTTTTACCATGAATGGGTGTTGGACTTTGTCAAATGCCTTTTCTGCATCAATTGATAAGGTCATGTTGTTTTTGTCTTCTGTTTTATTTATATGGTGGATTACATTAATGGCTTTTCGAATATTAAACCAGCCTTGCATACCTGGTATAAATCCCACTTGGTCATGGTGGATTATTTTTTTGATATGTTGTTGAATTCTATTGGCTAGAATTTTGTTGAGGATTTTCGCATCTATGTTCATGAGAGATATAGGTCTGTAATTTTCTTTTTTTGTGATGTCTTTACCTGGTTTTGGTATCAGGGATATGGTGGCTTCATAGAATGAGGTAGGCAGTATTCCATCCTTTTCTATGCTTTGAAATACCTTTAGTAGTAGCGGTGTTAACTCTTCTCTGAAACATTGGTAGAACTCTTCAGTGAAGCTGTCCGGGCCAGAGCTTTTTTTCGTTTGGAGTTTTTTGATTACCGTTTCAATCTCTTTTTTTGTTATGGGTCTATTTAGTTGCTCTACTTCTGATTGTGTTAGTTTAGGTAGGCAATGTTTTCTAGGAATTCATCCATTTCTTCAAGGTTTGCAAATTTGTTAGAGTACAATTTTTCTTAATAATTTGGTATGATTCTTTTAATTTCAGTTGGGTCTGTTGTGATGTGGCCCATCTCATTTCTTATTTGGGTTATTTGTTTCCTTTCTGGTATTTCCTTAGTCAGTCTGGCCAATGATTTATCAATTTTGTTAATTTTTTCAAAAAACCAGCTTTTGGCTTTGTTAATTCTTTCAATTGTTTTTCTGTTCTCTAATTCATTTAGTTCAGCTCTAATTTTTATTATTTGTTTTCTTCTGGTGCCTGATGGATTCTTTTGTTGCTCACTTTCTATCTGTTCAAGTTGTAGGGACAGTTCTCTGCTTTTGGCTCTTTCTTCTTTTTGTATGTGTGCATTTATCGATACAAATTGGCCTCTGAGCACTGCTTTTGCTGTGTCCCAGAGGTTATGATAGGAAGTGTTTTCATTCTCGTTGCATTCTATGAATTTCTTTATTCCCTCCTTAATATCTTCTATAACCCAGTCTTTTTTGAGGAGGGTATTGTTCAGTTTCCAAGTATTTGATTTCTTTTCCCTAATTTTTCTGTTATTGATTTCCACTTTTATGGCCTTATGGTCTGAGAAGATGCTTTGTAATATTTTGATGTTTTGGATTCTGCAAAGGTTTGTTTTATGACCTAATATGCGGTCTATTCTGGAGAATGTTCCATGTGCGCTAGAAAAAAAAGTATACTTTGCAGCAGTTGGGTGGAGTGTTCTGTATAATTCTATAAGGTCAATTTGATTGATTGTAGCAATTAGGGCTTCTGTGTCTTTATTGAGCTTCTTATTGGATGTCCTGTCCTTCTCCGAAATTGGTGTGTTTAAGTCTCCTAGTATAATTGTGGAGGTGTCTATCTCACTTTTCAGTTCTCAAAAAGTTTGTTTTCTGTATCTTGCAGCCCTGTCATTGGGTGCATAAATATTTAATATGGTTATATCTTCCTGGTCAATTGTCCCTTTAATCATTATGTAGTGTCCTTCTTTATCCTTTGTGGTGGATTTAACTTTAAAGTCTATTTTGTCAGAAATTAATATTGCTACTCCTATTCTTTTTTGCTTATTGTTTACTTGATATATTTTTTTCCATCCTTTGAGTTTTAGTTTGTTTGTGTCTCTAAGTCTAAGGTGTGTCTCTTCTAGGCAGCATATAGACGGATCGTGTTTCTTTATCCAGTCTGAGACTCTCTGTCTCTTTATTGGTGCGTTTAGTGCATTTACATTCAGCGTAATTATAGATAAGCATGTGTTTAGTGCTGTCATTTTGTTGCCTTTTTATGTGTGTTGTTGACAATTTCATTTTTCCACTTACTTTTTTGTGCTGAGACATTTTTCTTTGTAAATTGTGTGTTCCTCATTTTCATAGTATTTGACTTTATGTTTGCTGAGTCGTTATGTTTTCCTGGTTTTTATTTTGAGTTATGGAGCTGTTATACCTCTTTGTGGTTACCTTAATATTTACTCCTATTTTTCTAAGTGAAAACCTAACTTGTATCATCCTATATTGCCTTGTATCCCTCTCCATATGGCAGTTCTATGCTACCTGTATTTAGTCCCTCTTTTTGATTATTGTGATCTTTTACATATTGACTTCAGTGATTCCGTGTTTTGAGAGTTTTTAAAAATAATCTTAATTTGTTTTTGTGATTTCCCTGTTCGAGGTGGTATCGGGATGTTCTGTTCTGTGACCTTGTGTTGTGCTGGTATCTGATATTACTGGTTTTCTGACCAAACAATTTCCTTTATCATTTCTTGTAGCTTTAGTTTGGTTTTTGCAAATTCTCTAAGCTTCTGTTTATCTGTAAATGTTTTAATTTCACCTACATATTTGAGAGAGAGTCTTGCTGGATATATGATCCTTGGCTGGCAGTTTTTCTCCTTCAGTGTCTATATATGTCTTCCCATTGCCTTCTTGCCTGCATGGTTTCTACTGAGTAGTCTGAACTTATTGATTTCTCCTTTGTAGGAGAACTTTGTTTTATCCCTGGCTGCTTTTAAAATTTTCTCTTTATCTTTGGTTGTGGCAAATTTGATGATAATATGTCTTGGTGTTTTTCTTTTTGGATCAGTCTTAAATGGGGTTCGATGAGCATCCTGGATAGATACCTTTCGTCTTTCATGATGTCAGGGAAGATTTCTGCCAACAGATCTTCAACTATTCTCTTTGTGGTTTCTGATATCCCTCCCTGTTCTGGGACTCCAGTCACATGCAAGTTATTCTTCTTGATAGAGTCCCACATGATTCTTAGGGTTTCTTCATTTTTTTTAATTCTTTTATCTGATTTTTTTTTCAGCTATATTGGTGTCAATTCCCTGGTCCTCCAGATCTCCCACTCTGCATCCCAATTGATCGAGTCTGCTCCTCTGACTTCCTATTGCATTGTCTAATTCTGTAATTTTATTGTTAATCTTTTGGATTTCTGAATACTGTCTCTCTATGGATTCTTGCAACTTAGTAATTTTTCCACTATATTCTTGAAAAATCTTTTTGAGTTCAACTGCTTTATCAGTGTGTTCCTTGGCTTTTTCTGTAAATTGCTTTATTTCATTTCTGAGGTCATCCCTGATGTCTTGAAGCATTCTGTAAATTAATTTTTTATATTCTCCATCTGGCAATTCCAGGATTGTGTCTTCATTTGGGAAAGATTTTGATTCTTTAGTTTGGGGAGTTGTAGAAGCAATCATAGTCTGCTTCTTTATGTGGTTAGATATCAACTGCTGTCTCCAAGCCATCACTAAGATATTGTAGTGGTTTAATCTATATTTGCTCACTGAGTCTTAACTTGTTTTGTTTTCTTTCAGTATACGTAGATGGGCTACTAGATTGCGCTGTCTTGATTGTTGTATCCCTTGACTCAGTTATGTCCTATTACCAGCTGGTTTGGGCTGTTACCAGATATATAAGCCTAAGAGTCCATTCACTATTCTTGAGTATAATCTGATTTTGGGTCATCAAGTGTGTGGTGCAGACTGTCACCTGTCCACTTAGAGAAGTAGTGGTGATAGTTGTGTGCACCAGATTCTAGTAGCAGCAGGGGGTCACACTCGGGGGGGCAGGATGCTGACAGGCTTCCCCCAAGTGCCAGTGAGGTAGGTGTGTCTCTATTCCTAAAGCACTTTGGTGGGTGGGCTCTGCAGGTGTACCTTAGGCCCCCAGTGCAAGTACCTCTACAGATTGGTAGGTGTCACCCTCCTTAGACCCCTAAGGCAGGAGGCTAGATGGTCTGGGGGGAGCTTCAGCCCTCAGTTCCCTGTTGTGGGTCAGTGAGAGCTCTGTTGAATACGCGAAGATATCAGACCTGGGAAACTTGTCTTTCCAGTAATCTGCTAAAACAATTACAGTCAGAGCCCTATCAGAAATGCCTTTGCATTATAATAGCCACCTTGTTCCCTGTAGGGATGAAAGCCCAAGACTGTGGATCACATATGCTTGGCTGGAGCTGGTTCTGTGTTTTTAGTCCAATTAGGGAAGGATACTTGGTCTCCGGGTTTTTTGTAGTTGCTTCTCTCAGGCCAGGAGAATGGATTAGGAAAAGACCAAGAAAGAAAGAAAAACCGCAGCACAGTTCACTCTCTGGCTGAGGAAATTCCAATGTAAATGAAGCCGCCTGGGAAGGGGGCAGTGGTTCAGATAAATAGGAGAGAAGAGCACCCCGGCATATAGACAAAGTTACTTATCTTGCTTGGGATGACTGTTTTATCTGAGATCGAGAGGCGCGTCGACTGTGTGCGCTGGCTGGGTAGAGATTGCCCCTGAGAGTCAGGCCCATGTCCCTTGCTTGCGCTGTCTCAGAAGCCATGGTTAGTTCCTCTGCTCCCAGTCCAACGCCCAGCGCCAAGGTTCCCTGGCTGGGACGCCACACTCCGGGCTCCAAAACCAGTCACTGTCTCCCGGTGACTTCTCCTGTCAGCCACATCGCTGCGCTGCCTGCGTGCACTGGTTGGGCTTCCCCCGAAGTCAGTTCAGGGGGTTAGGGCTGTGCCCCGTGTTTGCGCCTTCTCAGGATGCCGGGCTCAGCTCCCCTGCGCCCAGTCCAAAGCCCGGCGCCAAGGTTTCCTGACTGGGAAGCTGGCTCCAGGCCCCAAAAACAGTCGGTGCTTCCCCATCGTTGTTCGTTCTCAGTCTCTGTCACTCAGGTCAACTCTTTAGATCTGTGTTTGATGGTCAGGGTTCGTAGATTGTATGTGATCAATTCACTTGTTTTTCCGAGTCTTTGTTGCAAGAGGGATCCGAGGTAGCTTCTACCTAGTCCGCCATCTTGGCCCTGCCTTAGTGTAACTTTTTAATTTTCTTCTGAATTTTTTTTTTCCTTTATGGTTTTCCTGAAAATTACATTCACATCGTAGGATCAGAAAAATGCATTATGACTTCACAGTAACTTAGTTTTAGTGCTACACAGGTCTGTATCTGTTGGGTATGTTGTTATTGTCACAAGTTATATCTGAACATAGAGTGAGTCTAATACCATGTGTTTAATTACCACTTTGTGCAGTTTTCCTTAAATCATGTAGGAAATAAAAGAGTGGTTTCAAAGAAAACTACAATAAAATAGTATTTTATATCTTAATTCTGTATATTATGTATAATATCAGTAGTGCCAGGGTTGAGATTTTTGAAAAATCAGGTAAAAGAATTTTTAAAAAATGAGGAAACCCTAAGAATTACGTGGGATTGTGTCAAGAGAAATAACCTGCAAGTGATTGTAGTACCAGAATGTGTGGGATAACAGAAAATATAGAGAGAAAATTGTTGAAGATTTGTTGGCACAAAACTTCCCTGATATCGTGAAAGATGAGAAGATGTCTATCAAAGATGCTCATCGAGCTCCATGTAAGGTAGATGTTAAAAGAAAGTCACCAAGGCATATTATAATCTAACTTGCCAAAACCAAAGATAAAGAGAGAATTATAAGAGCAGCAAGGGTTAAATGAAAAGTCACCTACAAAGGAGAGCCAACAAGAATAAGCTCGGACTATTCGGCAGAAACCATGCAGGCAAGAAGGCAATGGGATGACACATTTAAAAAATTGAAGGAAAAAAATTGCCTGCCAAGAATTATGTACCATCAAAACTGTCTCTTAAATATGAAGGTGAAATTAAGACATTTCCAGATAAACACAAGTTGAGGGAATTCGTAAAAACCAAACCAAAACTAAAAGAAATACTAAAGGGAGCTCTTTGGTTAGAAAATCAAGAATATCAGGTATCAACCCAAGACTAGAACACTGGACAGAGCAACCAGAAGTCAACCCAGACAGGGAAATCCAAAAAACAAAGCAAAATTATTAAAAATAAAAACCAAAACAGGGAAACAGCGATGTTATTATGTAAAAGAAGACAACATTAAAATAATAGAGTGACTAAGAAATGTAATCATACACCTTCTATATGGAGAGGAAGATACAGCAATACAAAGAAATAAAAGTTTTAAATTTTGAAAAATAGTGGCAAATAATAAGGTAACCACAAAGGAGATAACCTGTCCTACTCATCAAAATAAAATACAAGGGGAAAATACTGACTCAGCAGAAACAAAATCAACAACAACAAATATGAGGAAAGGACAATATATAAAGAAATTCTACTCAGCACATAAAATCAAGTGGCAAAAAGAAACTGTGAACAACACAAAAAAGACATCAAAATGATAGCACTAAATTCATACCTATGCACAAATTACCCTGAATGTAAATGGACTAAATGCACCAATAAAGAGACAGAGAGTGGCAGAATGGATTAAATGGTAAGACCCCTCTACATGCTGCCTACCAGAGAAACACTTCAGACTTAGAGAAACAAACTAAAAAAGCAAAGGTTGGGAAAAAATGTATCAAACAAACAACAATCAAAAAAGAGCAGGAGTGGCAATATTAATTTCTGACAAAATAGACTTTAAAGTTAAATCCATCACAAAGAATAAGGAAGGACACTACATAATGATTAAAAGGACAGTACACCAAGAACATATAACCATATTAAATATTTATGCACCAAATGACAGGGCTGCAAGATACATAAAACAACCTCTATCAGTATTGAAAAGTGAGATAGACGGCTCCACAATGATAGTAGGAGACTTCAACACACCACTTTCAGTGAAGGACAGGTCATCCAGAAAGAAGGTCAGTGAAGACATGGAGCATCTAAATGCCGCAATCAACCAACTTGGCCTCGTAGACATATACAGAACACTCCACCCAACACCAGTCAAGTGTAGTTTCTTTTCTAGCGCACGTGGAACATTCTCCAGAATAGACCACAGATTAGGTCATAAAGCAAGCCTTAGCAGAATTCAAAACATTGAAATATTACAAAGCATCTTTTCTGACCATAATGCCATAAAAGTGGAAATCAATAATGGGAAAAGAAATCAAACACTTGGAAACAACAATACCCTGCTCAAAACAATACCCTGGATTATAGAAGTCATTAAGGATGGAATAAAGAAATTCGGAGATTCCAATGAGAATTGAAACACTTCTATCAGAACCTTCGGGACACAGCAAAAGTGGTGCTCAGAGGCCAATTTATATCAATAAATGCACACATCCAAAAAAGAAGAAAGGGCAAAAATCAAAGAATTTTCCCTACAACTTGAGTAAATAGAAAGAGAGCAACAAAAGAAACCTACAGGCACCAGAAGAAAAGAAATAATAAAAATTACAGGTGAATTAAACAGAAAACAATTCAAAGAATTAACAAGACCAAAAGCTGGTTTTTTGAAAAAATCAACAAAATTGATAAACCACTAGCCAAACTGACAAAAGAAAAACAGGAGAGGAAGCAAATAACCCAAATAAGAAATGAGATGGGTGATATTACAACAGACCCAACTGAAATTAAAAGAATCATATCAGATTACTATGAAAAACTGTACTCAAACAAATTTGAAAACCTAGAGAAATGGGTGAATTCCTAGAAACACACTACCTACCTAAAGTAACACAAAAAGAGGTAGAACAACTGAATAGACCCATAACAAAAGAAGAGATTGAGAAGGCAAACAAAACACTCAACAAAAAAAAAAAGCCCAGGTCCTGAGGGCTTCACTACAGAGTTCTACCTAACTTTCAGAGAAGAGTTAACACCACTGCTACTAAAGGTATTTTAGAGCGTGGAAAAGGATGGAATACTCCGAAACGCATTCTATGAAGCCACCATATCCCTGATACCAAAACCAGGTAAAGACACCACAAGAAGAGAAAATTATTGACCTATATATTCCTCATGAACGTAGATGCAAAAATCCTCAACAAAATTCTAGCCAATGAAATTAAACAACATATCAAAAAATTAATTCACCATGACCAAGTGGGATTCATACCAGCTATGCAGGGATGGTTCACCGTTAGAAAAACAATTAATGTAACCCACCACATAAATAAAACAAAAGACAAGAATCACATGATTTTATCAATTGATGCAGAAAAGGCATTTGAAAAAGCTCAATGTCATTCATGATAAAAACTCTCAGCAAAACAGGAAAAGAAGGAAAATTCCTCAGCATAATAAAGGGCTTTTATACAGAGCCAACAGCCAACATTACCTGAAATGGAGAGAGCCTGAAAACATTCCCATTGAGATCTGGAACCACACAAGAATGCCCTTTATCACCGCTCATATTCAACATTGTGTTGGAGGTCCTAGCCAGAGCAATTAGGCTAGATAAAGAAATAAACGGCATCCAGAATGGCAAGGAAGAAGTAAAGGTTTATCTATTT
Organism: Loxodonta africana; assembly: GCF_030014295.1. Classification (NCBI taxonomy): domain Eukaryota; kingdom Metazoa; phylum Chordata; class Mammalia; order Proboscidea; family Elephantidae; genus Loxodonta; species Loxodonta africana. The sequence continues at coordinate 80,591 of NW_026975140.1, read as the reverse complement.
GCAGATGACATGATCTTATACACAGAAAACCCTAAGGAATCTTCAAGAAAACTACTGAAACTAATAAAAGAGTTCAGCAGAGTATCGGGATAAAGATAAACATACAAAAGTCAATCGGATTCCTCTACACCAACAAAAAGAACATTGAAGAGGAAATCACCAAATCAATGTCATTTACAATAGCACCCAAGAAGATAAAATACTTAGGAATTAATCTTACCAGAGATGTAAAAGACTTACACAAAGAAAACTATAATACACTTCTGCAAGAAACCAAAAGAGACTTACATGAGTGGAAAAATATACCTTGCTTGTGGATACAAAGACTTACCATTATAAAAATGCCAGTTCTACCAAAAGCAATCTATACATTTAATGAGATGAAAAAACAAATCACCTACTTCATATGGAAGGGAAAGAGGCCCTGGATAAATAAGGCATTACTGAAAAAGAAGAACAAAGTGGGAGGCCTTACTTTACCTGGTTTTAGAACCTATTATACCGCCAATGTAGTCAAAACAGCCTGGTACTGGTCCAACAACATATACATAAACCAATGGAACAGATTTGAGAATCCAGACATAAATCCATCCACATATGAGCAGCTGATATTTGACAAAAGCCCCAAAACAGTTAAATGGGGAAAAGACAGACTTTTTAACAAATGGTGCTGGCATAACTGGATATCCATCCGCAAAAAAAATGAAACAAGACCCATACCTCACTTCGTGCACAAAAAGTAACTCAAAATGCATAAAAGACCTGAATATAAAATCTAAAAAGGTAAAGATCATGGAAGAAAAAATAGGGACAACATTAGGAGCCCTAATACATGGCATAAACAGTATAGAAAACATTACTAAGAATGTGGAGGAAAAACTAGATACCTGGGAGCTCCTAAAAATCAAACACCTATGCTCATCCAAAGACTTCACCAAAAGAGTAAAAAAGACTACCCACAGACTGGGAAAAAGGTTTTGGCTATGACATTTCTGATCAGAGCCTGATCTCTAAAATCTACATGATACTGCAAAAACTCAAGTACAAAAAGACAAATAACCTTATTAAAAAATGGAAAAAGATAAGAGTAGACACTTCACTAAAGAAGACATTCAGGTAGCTAACTGATATATGAGGAAATGTTCACGATCATTAGCAATTAGAGAAATGCAGATCAAATCTACAATGAGATTTCATCTCACTCCAATAAGGCTGGCATTAATCCAAAAAACACAAAATAATAAATGTTGGAGACGTTGTGGAGAGATTGGAACACTTCTACGCTGCTGGTGGGAATGAAAAATGGTACAAGCACTTTGGAAGTCCATTTGGAGCACCCTTTAAAAACTAGAAATAGAACTACCATACGATCCAGCAATCCCACTCCTTGTAATATATCCTAGAGAAATAAGAGCCTTTACACAGATATATGCACACCCATGTTTATTGCAGCACAGTTTACAATAGAAAAAGATGGAAGCAACCAAGATACCCATCAATGGATGAATGGATAAATAAATTATGGGATATTCACACAATGGAATAGTACACATCTAAAAAGAACAGAGAGGAATCTGTGAAACATTTCATAACATGGAGGAACCTGGAAGGCATTATGCTGAGTGAAATTAGTCAGTTGCAAAAGGACAAATATTGTATAAGACCACTATTATAAGAACTTGAGAAATAGTTTAAACTGAGAAGAAAACATTCTTTTGTGGTTAGGAGAGGGGGGAGGGAGGGAGAGTGGGAGGGGGCATTCACTAATTACATAGTAGATAATAACGGCTTTAGGTGAAGGGGAGGACAGCACACAATACGGGGAGGTCAGCATAACTGGACTAAACCAAAAGCAAAGAAGTTTCCTGAATAAACGGAATGCTTCAAAGGCCAGCGTAGCAGGGTCAGGGGTCTGGGGACCATGATTTCAGGGAACATCTAAGTTAATTGGCATAATAAAATCTATTAAGAAAACATTCTGTATCCCACTTCGAAGAGTGGCGTCTGGGGTCTTAAATGCTAGCAAGCAGCCATCTAAGATGCATCAATTGGTCTCAACCCACCTGGATCAAAGGAGAATGAAGAACACCAAGGACACAAGGCAATTATGAGCCCAAGAGACAGAAAGGGCCACATGAACCAGAGACTACATCTTCCTGAGACCAGTAGAACTAGATGACTGCCCTGACAGGGAACACAACAGAGAACCCCTGAGGGAGAAGAGAGCAGTGGGATGCAGACCCCAAATTCTCATAAAAAGACCAGACTTAATGGCCTAACTGAGACTGGAAGGACCCCGGTCGTCATGGCCCTCAGACCTTCTGTTGGCCCAGGACAGGAACCATTCCCGAAGCCAACCCTTAAGACATGGATTGGACTGGACCATGGGTGGGAGAGGGATGTTGGTTGGAGTGAGCTTCTTGGATCAGGTGGACTCTTGAGACTATGTTGGCATCTCCTGCCTGGAGGGGAGATGAGAGGGTGCAGGGGATTAGAAGCTGGCGAAATGGACACGAAAGACAGACTGGAGGGAGAGAGCTGATATCTTAGTAGGGGGAGAGTAATTGGGAGTGTGTAACAAGGTGTATATGGGTTTTTGTGAGAGAGACTGACTTGATTTGTAAACTTTCATTTAAAGCACAGTAAAAATTATTAAAAAAATGTATTATGTTCATTAAAGACATTAATCGTTCTGAAGGTGTGTTCTGAAAGCAGAGTGAAAAGTGTAGTTTAATTCCACTTTGAGACCCAGTGCTTGTTTACCCCTATCAGTTCATGTTGCTTTCTCTGTTCTACAGGAGAGCAGCAAGTGCCTGGCGCTGAAAACCACCATCTGTACCAGGAAACTTCTGGCTGAGGGCCAGGGGTAGGGGGAGCACATTTAAAAATCCTGGGTTTTCAATATTCAATATCACATGGATAATTTGGTGAACTGAGAACTCAAGTTCTACTGTACTTTTGTGATGATAAACATGACACATGGAAAAACTGTAGGGTTTTGTCTTTCCCAAGAATGTAGATGCTGAGTCTAGATATCTAAAGAGAGATTGACATTTGGTTTACTGGTTCAAGTCTGGGCGAGCTTGTGTAATAACTTCTGCTATCCACACCTTCACACACACACAAACACACACACAACCTCATCCTCTTCTCCAACCAACTGCTTAATCTCTGAAGTGTGCAAATACTGGTGCACACTCTTCCTTTCAGAGGAAACAGGAGCAGAAGTTTGTGGCCTACAGCAGCCTGAGCCCAGAGTTGAGAATTTTCTTATACCCTTGACATTTTGGTGCATTTTTGGTAAAAGACAGAGAAGGAAGTAAACAGAATAAACCCAAAGCTATATATGCATAACCCTTATTGTGAAAGGGGTTCTCTGGCATATTTGTGTGCTTTATGTGTCTTTTGCTGTTTCCCCACCCCCAGAAGGCTCTTTTGCAGTGAAGCACCAAATAATTGCTTTTGGGATTTCCACAAATCTTGATTGAGGATTATAGACCTAATTGTTCTTTTAAGAACATCATTGATAAAATGGCCAGGCGGATCTTATGTGTTAATTCAGAGGCAGAAACCCAAACTACCTGTTGCTACATTAGCTGGAACATATTTTGAGTGTCATCTGTTGCTTTGTTTGTTGGCAGGTTCCTGAAAACATAGATCATTTATTGCATTTGGGCTAGAGAGTACTCAGATAATAAAATCTTAAAAACAAATACGCAATTTTGATTATGACCCCCAAAGGGTTGTAATCTTTAAGGCAGTAGAAAGAAGATAGGGAAGACAATGGGAACACTGAACATTACTGCCCCAAGAAAACAACATGATTTTCCAGGTGTTGAAGAATATCTTTGGTATACACCATTGCAAGTCCCTTTGTGTACTACCTACCACCTGTCCGACTGGGAGTGTCTGTTTCATTGAAGGTGGGTCTCTAGTCTTCTTCAGATTTTCTTCTCTACAATGCTAGGGCCTGGGACCAGGACCTTTTACTCAAAAGATACGTGTTGGCTGACTGGGCTTACCTGACAAGAAGAGAATGTAAGCGTTTAACCTGGGCTCTATTTAAAGAAGACGTTCTCCTTCGGTGCAGTTGAGTCAGTTCCACCTCATAGTCACCCTGTGTACAACAGAACGAAACACTGCCCGGTCCTGTGCCATTCACAATCGCTGCTATGTTTGAGACCATTTTTGCACCCACTGTGTCAATCCATCTCATTGAGGGTCTTCCTGTTTTTCACTAACCCTCCACTTTACCAAGCATGATATCCTTCTCTAGGGACTGCTCCCTCCCATATCATATCTAAAGTATGTGGGAAGAAGTCTCACCATCCTTGCTTCTAAGGAGAATTCTGGCTCTACTTCTCCCAAGACAGATTTTGTTTCATTCTTCTGGAAGTTCATTGTACAGTCAGTATTATTCGCCAACACCACAGTTGAAAGGCATCAATTTTTCTCATCTTCCTTATTCATTATCCAGTTTTCATGGATATAGGTGGCCATAGACAACACCATGGCTTGTGTCAGGCATACCTTAATCCTTAAAGTAACATCTTTGCTTTTCAACACTTTGAAGAGATCTTTTACAGATTTGTCCACAGGCAATGCATCTTTTGGTTTAACTGCTTCTTCCGTAGCTGTCGATGTGGATCCAAGTAAGAAGAAATCCTTGACAGCCTCAGACATTTCTCCATTTATCATGATGTTGCTTATTGGTTCACATGTGAGGTTTTGTGTTTTCTTCATGTTGAGATGTAATGCTGAAAGCAGTAGACTTTGATCTTTGTCAGTGAGTACTTCGAGTCCTCTTCACTTTTAGGAAGTGAGGTTGTGTCATCTGCATAACAGAGGTTGTTAATGAGCCTTGCTCCCCTCCTGATGCTGCATTCTTTTCCACATAGTCCTGCTTTTCGGATAACTTGCTCAAATGGAGATTGAATAAATATGGTGAAAGGTACACAGTGATGCTCATCTTTCCTGACATTAAATCATGCAGTATCCCCTTGTGCTGGTAGAATGACCACTTCTTGGTCTAAGTACAGGTTCCTCATGAGCACAATTAAGAGTTTTGGAATTCCCTTTCTTCTCAGTCTTATCCAATGTTTGTTATGATCCACAGTCAAATCCTTTTGCTTAGTTTATAAAGCCCTCTTTCTGCTGTTTGCTTTCAGCCAAAATCCATCGGACATCAACAATGATATCCTTCATTTCATGTCCTTTCCTGAATCTGGCCTAAATTTCAGGCAGTTCCCTGTCCATGTACTGTTAAAATCATTTTAGATTTATCTTTAGCATAATTTTACTTGTATGTAACATTAATGATATTGTTTGGTAATTTCTGCATTCAGCTGAATCACTTTTCTTTGGATAGGCACAAAGATGGATCTCTTCCAGTCAGTGGCTAGGTAGTTCTCCCCCAAATTTCATTTCTTTTTATGGCACTTTAAGTGAAAGTTTACAATTCAAGTCAGTTTTTCATACAAAAATGTATACGCACATTATTATGAGACCCTAATTGTTCTCCCCACAATGTGACAGCACACTCCTTCTCTACACCCTGTATTTCCCGTGTCCATTCAACCAGCTCCTGTCCTCCGCTGCCTTCTCGTCTCACCACAGGACAGATCTTCCAACATAGTCTTACATGTACATTTCAGCTAAGAAGCATACTACTCAGCAGTATCATTTTATGTCTTATAGTCCAGCCTAATCTTTGAAGAGTTGGCTTTGGGAATGGTTTCAGTTTTGGGCTAAAAGAAAGCCTGGAGGTCATGACCTCTGGGTTCCCTCCAGTCTCCTTCAGATCATTAGGTCTGGAATCTTCACTAGAATTTGAGTTCTGCACCCCACTTTACTCCTACTTCCTCAGGGACTCTCTGTTTTGTTTCCTGTCAGGGCAGTCCTTGGTGGTAGCCAGGCACCCTCTACTTCTTCTGGTCTCAGGCTGATGGAGTCTCTTCTTTATGTGGCTTTTTCTGTCTTTTGGGCTCATATCTTCCTTGTGTTTTGATGTTCTTCATTCTCCTTTGCTGCAGGTCAGTTGAGACCAATTGATGCATCTTAGATGGCTGCTTACTAGCTTTTAAGACCCCAGATCCCTCTCACCAAAGTGGGATGCAGAGCATTTTTTTAATACACTTTGTTATGCCACTTGACTTAGGTGACCCCTGAAACCATGTTCCCCAGACCCCCACCCCTGCTGCTCTGACCCTCAAAGTCTTTGGTTGTATTCAGGAAACTTCTTAGCTTCTGGTTTTCTCCAGTTGTGCTAACTTCCCCTGTATTATGCATTCTTCTTCCCTTCCCCTAAAATAATTCTTGTCTAGTATCTAATTAGCGAATGCCCCCTTCTTTCCCTCCCTACCCTCATAACAACTGAAGAATGTTTTCTTCTGTGTTTAAACCTTTCCTTGAGTTCTTATAATAGTGGTTTCATACAATATTTATCCTATTGCAACTGAGGAGTTGCACTCAGCAAAATGCCTTCCAGTTTCCTCCACGTTATGAGATTTTTCATGGATTCATCTTTATTCTTTAACACTGCATATTATTCCATTGTGTGAATATAATGTAATACATTTATCCATTCATTCGACGATGGGCACCTTGTTTGTATGTATCTTTTTGCTATTGTAAACAGTGCTGCAGTGAACATGGGTGTGCATATGTCTATTGTGTGAGGGCTCTTATTTCTCTATGATATACTCCAAGGAGTGAGATTGCTGGGTTGTATGGCACTTCTATTTCTAGCTTTTTAAGAAAACATCAGATTGATTTCAAAAGTGGTTGTGCTGTTTTACGTTCCACCAGTAGTGTGTCAGTGTTCTTGTTTCTCTACAACTTCTCCAACATTTATGATTTTCTGATTTTTGGAATAATGCTAGCCTTGTTGGTGTGAGAGGGCATCTCACAGTAGTTTTGATTTGCATTTCTCCAGTGGCTAATGATGGTGAGCATTTCCTCATGTATCTGTTAGTCCCCTAAATGTCCTCTTTGGTGAAGTGTCTGTTCATATCTTTAGCCCATTTTCTAACGGGGTTATTTGTCTTTTTGTTGTTGAGTTCTTGGAGTATCATGTAGATTTTTAGAGAGTAGATACTGATCAGATTTGTCATAGCCAAAAATATTTCTCCAGTCTGTAGGTTGTCTTTTCACTCATTTGGCGAAGCCTTTAGATGAGCACATGTGTTTGATATTTAGGAGCTCCCAGGTGTCTAGTTTCTCTTTGGATATTTGTACATTGTTAGTCATGTTTTGTATACTGTTCATGCCATGTATTGGGGCTCCTAGTGTTCCTATTTTTTCTTCCATGATCTTCATCATTTTAGATTTTATGTTTAGGTCTTCGATCCATTTTGAGTTAGTTTTTGTGCATCGTGTAAAGTATGGGTCTTGTTTCATTTTTTTGCAGTTGGGTATCCAGTATGCCACCATCATTTGTTAAATAGACAGACTTTTTCCCGTTTAAGGAACTTTGGGCCATTGTCAAATATCAGCTGTTCATAGGTGGATGAATTTATATCTGGATTCTCAATTCTCTTCCACTGGTCTACATATGTGTTGTTGTACTAGTACCAGGCTGTTTTGACTACTGTTGTGATATAATAGGTTCTAAAATCAGGCATCCCATTTTGTTCTTCTTTTTCAGTAATACTTTACATATCCGGAGCCTCTTCCCTTTCTATATCAAGTTTGTGATTTGTTTCTCCATCTTATTAAAAAGTGCCATTGGGTTTTGGATAGGGATTGCATTGTACGTATAGATGGCTTTGGTTGGGTAGAATAGAGATTTTCACAATGCTGATTCTTCTTATTCATAAGCAAAGTATGTTTTTCCACTTATGTAGGTCTCTTTTGGTTTCTTGCAGTAGTGCCTTGTAGTTTTCTTCTTATAGGTCTTTTACGTCTCTGGTTAGGTTTATTTCGAAGTATTTAATCTTCTTGGGGGCTAGTAATGGTTTGGGGATTTCCTCTTCGACATTTGCTTTGTTGGTGTAGAGGAACTGAACTGCTTGGTGTGTTTATCTTGTATCCTGATACTTTGCTGAACTCTTCAATCACTTCCAGTAGTTCGTCTTGTGGATTCTTTAGGGATTTCTGTGTGTAAGATCATATCTGCAAAAAGAGGTCATTTTACTCCTTCCTTACCAGTTTGGATGAACTTTATTTATTTTGCTAGCCAAATAGCGATGTTGAATAAGAGCGGAGATAAAGGGCATCCTTGTCTTTTTCCCATTCTCAAGGAAAATTATTTCAAACTGTCTCCATTTAGAAGGATGTCAGCAGTTTGCTTTGCATAAGTGCAATTTTTATGTTGAGGAATATCCCTTCTATTCCTATTTTGCTGAGAGTTTTATCATGAATGGGTGTTGGATTTCCTCAAATGCCTTTTCTGTATCAATTGTGGAGATGGTATTGTTCTTGTCTTTTATTTATGTGATGGATTACACTGATGGTTTTTCTAACGTTAAACCATCACTGTATACCTAGTATGAAGCCCATTTGGTCATGATGAATCATTTATTTGATATGTTTTTCAATTGTATTGGCTAGGATTTTATTGAGAATATTTGCATCTAAGTTAATGAGGGATATTGGTCTGTAATTTTTTTTTTCTTTTTTTTGTGATGTCTTTACCTGGTTTTTGTATAAAGGGTTATGCTGGCTTAAAAGAATGAGTTTGGGAGCATTTCATCCTTTTCTATGTTCTGAAATACCTTTAGTAGAAGTCGTATTATTATTCTCTGAAAGTCTGATAGAATTATCCAGTGAAATTGTCAGGGTAGCGGCTCTGCTTTTTTGTTGTTCTTGGGAGTTTTTAAACTACCTTTTCAATATCTTCTTTTGATATAGATTTATGTAGTTGCTCTACCTATGTGTTAGTTTAGGTTGTTGTTGTTGTCGTTAGGTGCTGTCAAGTCGGTTCCGACTCATAGCGACCCTATGCACACCAGGACAAATCACTGCCCTGTCCTGAGCCATCCTTACAGTCGTTGTTATGCTTGAGCTCATTGTTGCAGTCATTGTGCCAACTCACGTCGTTGAGGGTCTTCCTCTTTTCAGCTGACCCTGTACTCTGCCAAGCATGATGTCCTTCTCCAGGGACTGATCCCTCCTGACAACATGTCCAAAGTATGTAAGACGCAGTCTCGCCATCCTTGCCTCTAAGGAGCATTCTGGCTGTACTTCTTCTAAGACAGATTTGTTCATCTATCTAACAAATCTGTCTTAGTTTAGGTAGGTAATGTGTTTTTAGAAATTCGTTCATTTCCTCTGTTTTCAAATTTGTTCAGGACAATTTTTCATAGTGCTTTGTTATGATTCTTTTAATATCACTTGGTTCTGTTGTGATATCACCTGTCTCATTTCTTATTCAGGTTTTGTGCATCCTCTCCTGTTTTTCTTCTGTCAGCTTGGCCAGTCCTTTATCATTTTGTTGCTCTTTTTAAAGAACCAGCTTTTGTTTTTGTTAACTCTTTGTTTTTCTGGTCTCTGTTTCATTTAATTCTGCTCTTATTTTTATTACTTGCTTTCTTCTTCTGAGGGCTGCTTTTGCTGATCACTATTTTTTGAGTAGTAGGCATAATCCTTTGATTTTGGCCCTTTCTTCTTTTTGGAAGTGTGCTTGTGATGTTACAAATTGATCTCTGAGAACTGCTTTTGCTGTGTCCTAAAGGTTCTCCAAGAAAGTGTTTTCGTTCTCATTTGATTCTATGAATTTCTTTATTTTGTCTTTAATTTCTTCTATAACCCTGTAGTCTTTAGCAAGATGCTGTTCAGTTTCTATGTGTTTGATTTTTTCCTTGCTTTTTCAGTTATTGATTTCTACATTTATGGCTTTAATTCAGAAAAGCTGCTTTGTAATATTTCAATGTTTTGCATTCTGTTAAGGCTTGCTTTATGGGCTAATACGTGGTCTATTCCAGAGCATGTACCATGTGCATTGGAAAAGAAAAGTATACTTGGCTGCTGTTGGGTGGAGTGTTCTGTATATGTTTATGAGGTCAGGTCGGTTGATTGAGGCATTTAGATCTTCCATGTTGTTGTTGAGCTGCTTTCTGGATGTTCTGTCCTTCACTGAAAATGGTGTGTTGAAGTCTCCTACTAGTATTGTGGAGATTTCTGTCTCTCTTCATTGCTGTTAGAGTTTGTTTTATGTATTTTAGAACCCTTTTGTTGGGTGCATAAGTATTTATTATGGTTATATCCTATTGGCATATTGACCATCTAATCATTATATAGTGTCCTTATCTTTTGCAATAGATTTTACTTTAAAGTCTATTTTGTCAGAAATTAATATTGCTAGTTCTGGTCTCTTTTGATTGTTCTTTACTTGATACATATATTTTTTCCATCCTTTGAGTTTTAGTTTATGTCTTTAAGGTGTGTCTCCTGTAGGCAGCGAATAGATGGAACATTTTTATTTATTTATTTATTTATTTTAATCCACTCTCTGTCTCTTTATTGGTGCATTTGGTCCATTTGCATTCAGCATAATTATGGATAGGTATGAATTTAGTGCTATCATTTTGATGTCTTTGTGAGTGTGTTGTTGACAGTTTCTTTTTTCTAGTTAGTTTTCTGTGTCAAACAGTTTTTCTGTATGTTTTGTCTTTTCGTCTTTTACATTGTTGTTGCTTTTGTATTTGTTGAGTCTTTATGTTTTTCTTGTTTTTTATTTTGATGTTTAGGATTCTTAGTTTCCTTTGTGGTTGCCGTTATATTTTCCCCTACTTTTCTAAACCAATCTTAATTATCGATACCACCTCGGCTTCCTCTCTGTATGAAAGATACATGACTATAGTCCCTCTTTTCTGATTTAATGTTGTCATCTTTTACAAAATGGCATCGCTGTTTCCCTCTTTTGAGCATTTTAGCTTTGATTTATTTTTGTAATTTCCCTATCTGGGTTCATATCTTGTTGCTCTCTCCTGTGTTCTAGTCCTGGATTGTTATCTGATGTTATTGATTTCCTAACTGGATGACTCCCTTTAGTATTTCCTGAAATGTTGATTTGGTTTTCAAATTCCCTAAACCTCCGTTTGTCTGAAAATGTCCTAATTTTGTCTTCATATTTGAGAAACAGTTTTGCTTGGTATATAATTCTTGGCTGGCAATTTTATTTTTTCCTTTAAGTCTTTAAATATGTTGTTTCATTGCTTTCTGGTCTGCTTGGTTTCCTCTGAGTACTCTGAGCTTAGTCTTATTGACCCTCTTCTGTAGTTGACTTTTCGTGTATCCCTAGCTGCGCTTAAAATTCTCTCTTTATCTTTGGTTTTGGCAAGTTTGATTATAATATGTTTTGGTGACTTTCTTTTAAGACCTACCTTATGTGGAGTTCAATGAGCATCTTCAATAGATAACTTCTTCTCTTTCATGATATCAGGGAAGTTTTCTGCCAACAAATCTTCAACAATTTTCTCTCTCTATTTTCTGTTATCCCACCCTTTCTGGTACTACAATCACTTGCAGGTTATTTCTCTTGATACAATCCTACATAATTCTTAGGGTTTCTTCATTTTCTAAAAATTCTTTTACCTGATTTTTCCACAAATATGTTGGTGTTAAGTGCTTTATCTTCAGTCTCGCTAACTCTGACTTACATTTACTTGCTTCTGCTCCTATCACTATTGAACTAATTATGAAATTTTATTGTTAATTTTCTGAATTCCTGATTGCTGTCTCTCTGTGCGTTCTTGCAGCCTATTAAGTTTGACATTATGCTCTTCTCTAATCGTCTTAATTTCCTCTAATTCTATGTCTGTGTATTACTTGGATTATTTTGGATGTTGCCTGATTTCCTTCTTGACTGCTTGTAGAACTGCATTTATTAATCTTTTGTATTCTACCCCTGGTAATTCCAGGAAATTCTCTTCATCTGGAAGATTTCTTGATTCTTTGTTTTTGGAGCTTGCTGAAGCCATCATGGTCTGCCTCTTCATGTTGTTTGATATTGACTGTTGTCTCCAAGCCATCAATAAGTTATTGTATTTATTTATTTTATGTTTGCTTACTGTGTCCTAACTTCTTGTTTTGTCTTGTTTTGACATGCCAGAATAGGCTGCTTGAGTGAATAGTTTGATTATTGGTGCCTTTGAAGCTCTAACATCCTGTTACCAGTTAGTTAGATCTTTCACTAGGTTTGCGATTCTTGGAATTCATTTCTTTTCGTGTATGGATTCAGCTCAGGTGTCCAGAAAGTAGGTCACCAAGTTTGTGGAGCAAGTTCTCACCTACAGTCTTAGACAAGCAGGTGTGATTGGTGTAGGCACAGGTATTTGGCTGCAGTAAGGTGTCACACACTAAGAAAAGCTGGCGACTGACAATCGCCCCTGCATGTCTGTTAGGAATGCATATTCCTATTCCCTAGAGTGCCTAGGTGGGTGTGTTTTCCAGCCCAACTATAGGCACTCAGTGCTGTTTCCTGTATGCCTGGGAGGCACCACTTATCCTTGGACCCTGTCATTGTAGTGGCTAGATGGTCTGGGTGAAGCCACCAGTTCTCATGCTCCTGATGTGTGTAGGTGAGGACCCCACTTAATAGGCAGAGCAGTGTCAAATGTCACAAACCTGCCTCTGCACCATATAGCTGAAACAGTTGAAGTTAGACTTCAGGTATATACCTTGTTGTACTGTGATAATGAGGGCATAGGCTGTTGAAAAGGACCCACATAGGTCTATGCAGGAATGAAAGGCACTGAAAGTCTGCAGACTGCTTATGCCTGTGCCTAGGCAAATGAGCTGTTTCTCCCCTGAGTTCCCAGCTTAGGGGACTCAGAGGATTATTTTTCCCCTGTTTGTTAATTTGTTCCTTCTCTAAGGCTGGGAGGATGACTCAGGGCATGTGACAGTTCCTTCTTCCATCCCAGGGGAAGCATCTACCACTGAAGACAGCTTTGTATCTGTGCAGAACAGGGAGGGGTCAGTCAAGAGATATTTTTTTTCCAAAGGGCTGTTTTTTGGTCCACATTGTACATTGGGGACAAGTTCTTATCATTTTCTGGGAGCAGTGGTTTTTGCTGATTCTGTCACATGGGTGGACTCTCCGCCACTAGGTCTCTGCCGACTTGGAAAACATGTCCCAAATGCCACTGCTTGCCTCACTGCACTCAGGCCATCAGATCTGGCTTGTAGGCTGCTGGTTCCCACCAGATCAGGTCTGGTATCTCCTTGCTGCTTCTGTGCTGTTTCTCCGTCACCATGCCTCTCAGTCTGATTCCTCAACTTTGCCTTTGAAATTCAGGGTCCCTAGATTGTCATAGATAATTGATTCAATTTTTTCAGGCCTTTGCTGTAAGAGTGACCACAGGATTCATCTGACTACTCCAGCATCTCGGCCCCCACCTCTCTCCAAAGTTCTTGACATAGACAAGTGGGAACCTCCAGTGCATCATCAATTTGTTGAAACACCTGCACTGGTATTCTGACACTTCCTGGAAGCTTGTTTCTTCACAAATGTGTAGCTTCAACTTCTTCATTGAATATCTTTAGTTTCTTGATCATATACCAACCCCCAAAATGGTTGAATATTGGCCAGTTCTTTTTGGTACAGTGACTGTATGTTCCCTCCATCTTCTTTTGGTTCTTCCTGCATCGTTCAATGTTCTGCCTATGGAATCCTTCAAGATTTGCTAGAAATGGAAATACCATAGGAACCAGCAAATAAGAAGAAAAGATGGAGCAATCAACAATAAGTGGTAAAAATCCTTGCAGAAGTCTACTGCATTGTGAGTGACAGCACCTCCTGGGGGGCTTGATCAAAAGGAGAAAACTGCGGAAGCTAGAAATCCATGTAGAGACTAAAAATGGAAAACTGAGGACATTTCTGCCAAGTCTGGAGAATATGGAGAAACCTGGTATCATGGAGCAAGTGTTTTAAGACAATAAGAAACCTAAACCTTAGAGTTAACAACTAGCTAGTTTCTTTAAGTTAATTGTAATGAGCCCTATTAGACTTGCTCTGCATTCCACATAAGTTGGGTTATTTAGGCATTGACCCCTCAGACCTTCGTCGTTTGTCTTCTTAGCCAGACACAGTTCTGAGGAAGAAAGGACTTCAAGAGACATTTTGATGAATATCTGAAAGACTTATCGAAACCTCTTGGATTTCCCTGACTTTCTTTGTTCCTCGGACTGTAAGGACTCCGTATTGCTTCACCTTTTGTACAATACACGTTCTCACGCTGTTTGTTATCCGATTCACGAATTGTATGATCAAATAATAAATCCCTAGCACTATTTTGAACTTTATTTGCATCCTAAGCAATTCTTTTACATAGGTCACCACTAATTTGATGATATTTTGAAGAGGACATGCAATGCACTCATTCTTGCTATCACCAAATGATTTAACAAATGAACATTTTAGTTAAATGATCTTGAATTTTCATTTCTAATGTGCTTAATGTTTATAGTTGCCCTCCCACTCCCTCAACGAACTCACAAACTCTTTAATGTCTCTGAAGCTTGAAGAGTGCCAAGGAATTTTGAAAAAAAATAAGTATATGATTGAATAAAACAAATATTGTTTTGAAAAAACACCTAGTCATTTTCTGGGGCTGGGGAAGAAAAGTCTGTACGTGGTTGTATTCCTCTGAAACTGTTTCTTCTTAGCATAGTCTCAACCCCTATCAAATTTCATAACTTTTAAGGAAAGTAATTTAGTTCTATTACATACACGAAATTGAAGGGTGGATTTTTTCATTGTGATTTTTGTCTTTTGATTTAAAATTTCACCACCATAGACAGTGCTTGTTTATGGTTCATTTATTTTCTGATAACTGTATTATCAAAAACCAAACTTAATGCTGACATCATGTTGATTCTAACTCATAGCAACCCTAATGGACAAAGCAGAATTGACCCATACAGTGTCTAAGGCTATTATCTTTTTGCACACGGACTACTTCTGTGGAATGGCTGGCAAGTTTGACATGCCAACTTTTCAGTTAGCATCCAGAAAACTGTAGTAAGAAATCATTTTTTCTTATTTTAAACCTCATCAATGTCCACATTATTTATCCTGTTTTCTTTTATCTCTTTAAAGTTATTCACTCTGTTGTGAGGAATTCTCTCTTCAAAAGTTTCCCTGGGGCTCCACTGGCAAACCTCAAGCCTCAAAGTGTATGGTATGCTGAGGCCTGATCCTAAAACCCTTCCTTTTCTGAGGCTAATTGTCAAAAAGGATATGGAAATCTCAGATAATTTACATATATTTAAATTAACATAGGTATTTTGGAAGACAAAAGAAACTTTAATAGCTCAGGTTATTTTCAGAAACCAATTTCTTTTCTTTTTTCTTTATTATGCTTTTGGTGTGATGGTTAAGGTTTGTGTCAGCTTGGCTGTGTCATGATTCTCAGTGGTTTAGGAGTTCTGTAAGTATACAGTTCGGTAGTTTTGTAATGACGTATTTTGAGGGTTATATAAGGATGTATTTATCCTCCATGATGTCATCTGATGTGATCAGGAAATCAGTTGTAAGGAGAGTTTCTTTGGGTGATGTGGCATGCATCCAATGTATGTATGGACATTCTGGCAAAGCTCACATTGTAGCTCTGGATTCTGCATACAGCTCATTATCCTCTGATGTCCAGTTCTTGGGATTTAAGCCAGCAGCCTACTTACTATATTGCCTGCAGATCTTGGATTTGTCATCTTCCACAGTGCATAACCACCAGACTGTTGTCTGACCTGCTAACCCTGGACTCATTGACCCCTGCAGCTATGAGAGTCAGGAGAAGCCTATAGCCTGAATGTTCAAATACTGCCAGCTTCTAAAATTGCATGAGCCATTTAAAATAAATAGATAAATATAATAAACATCAAAAACTAATAGACACATAATAGTTTTCAGTGCTGACAGGTCTTAAAGGTGCTGATGGCTCTAACCCTAATAGTAAAAAGTATGCTGCTAATCCATGGAGTAAGGTGGCCATATTAATAGTCAAAATATTACCAATAGATCAAGTGATATTAGAAGTGAGGCTATGGGTGATTGCATGTTTGATGCTCTTCTGCAGTTTGTCAGAATGAGGAGTATAGGCAAGCTAGGTGACTGGTCTTACTTTAAAAAGGCAAAGTGCTGAAAAAAGAGACAAGATCAGGGCTTCAGAATCACAGCTCAAGCGCCATATAAAAAATCTGAAAGTTGCCGTGTGTGCCCTAAAGGAAAGTCATAGTTCTTATAGCAACAGTGTTGACACGCTGGAAAACCAAACCCAGGGTCATATTGTAAAAGTGACTGAATTACAAGGCCAGCTGAATTCCCAGCCTTCAATGGTGTCTAAAGTGAGGACAATGATTCTGAAGAAATAGTGCCCTGCAACTTGGAATGGGGACGTATGGGCAGATAATCAGGAAGTTGTAGACATGGAACCCCTAAATTCCGTTGAATCGCTTCTGCCTACAAAGCCAACCCTGTCACTCCCATCTAAAGACATTACTCAATTTTTGTCTGCTAAACCACCTACCCCAGTAAAATCGTTAGCCCCTAAACCCCTATCTGATTATATTAACCCGGCTGTGTCTGAAAAGCCTTTGTCTGAGGTATCAACTGGGGCAGCATCTGAGACATGGCCTGGGACATTGCCTGAGGTACATGCCTTGCATGACATTGATGAATGTTCCCAAGACTCACACTAGCCACCCATTTTTATTTCTAGACCTATAGCTAGGCTTATGTCCCTGTCAGCCTCAAAGGTGAGGTATAAAATGTGATCCAGGAGGAGGTACGCCACACTCCAAAAGAACTGTTTGTTTTTCTAATATGTACAAACAGAAACTTGGAGAATAAGTGTGAGAATGGCTACCAAGGTTTGGGATAAGGTACAAGGAACATAAAGTTGGATCAGTCTGAGTTTATTGATAGGGACCCTCTAAGCGCAGATTCTTCATTCAATGTTTCAGCTCAGAAGTTAGGAAAGGATCTAATAGTTTATTTAATCAGTTTCTGAAGCATGGATTATGGGGTGACCTACAATAAATCAAGCTGAAGTATCAGACCCGCCTTAGTATCCTAGAGAAGAGGGTATCCAAAAGTTTAGGGAAATAGGCAAATTAGAATAGACTTATCAGATTTATCAATGGATTCATCCAGAGACAAACATGGAGTGCCCAGAGAACACACCTTTTATCACGAATGTGAGAAAAAAGTTTGTCACAAGACGCCAGGATCCATGAAGACTGCTGTGATTCCTGTTTTATGTCAGTAAGATTTGACATGGGAATTGCCCTAACTGAATTAAGACTCCTAAATAGTATGGAGCTGATTGGACCCCGTGGTGGTAGCAGCCGAAAGGTGGGTATGGTTTTCGTAATGGACAGCAGAGTGAAAGTAGTCATCAGAATAATCTGACTCCTATGGAGTATGGTGTTGGCTAGTCATGGTGACCTTAAGAGTGAAAAACATAGGAAATTACTAAATATTTACTTGATCTGTGCAAGCAGATGAATTCTAAGTCAAGGTAACAGCAATCTAACTCAAATATCCAGAATAGAGAGTCACAGCTCCTCAATTCATTCCCAGATTGAGCGAGTTTAAAGGCTCACAATCCCTTGAATGAAGGGAGGTGAGATCCCCTCGAGGAAGGACTCCAGTACATTGACAAAAATGTATGCTGAAATTCTTCCAGCCTTCCCCAAAGGGATCTGTGGCCTTTGAGAGAGTGACTTTTTGTTGGAGAAAAGAAAGTAACGAGGCTTTTCAGGGATTCATGGATACTGACACTAACTCCAGGAGACCCAAAACATCAGTGTGGCTCACCAGTCAGAGTGCGGGTGTATGGAGGTCAGGTTATTAGTGGAATCTTAGCTCATGTCTATCTCACAGTAGTTCCAGTGGTTCCCTGAACTCATCCTGTAGTGATTTTCCCAGTTCCAGAATGCATAATTGGAAGAGATACACCCAACAACTGGCAGCACCTCCACATTGGATCCTGACAAGTGGAGCGGGGCTATTATGGTAGGAGAAGCCAAGTGGAAACCATTAGAACTGGCCCTACGTAGGAAAATAGTAAATTGAAAGCAATACTGCATTCCTGGAGGGGTTGTGAAGATTACAGCCACTGTCTGATATTAAGAAATAGTTTTTGGCTTATTATTCATCCTTAGCTCATTCATGGGCCACCAAGTCACCATGTGGCCTGAGCTGCACATCATGAACTGGGTGTTGCCTGACACAGAGAGCTTTAAAGTTGTACATGCACAGCAGTACTCCATCACTAAATGGAAATGGTATATACAAGGTCAGGTCAGAGCACGACCAGAAGGCACAAGTGGCATGAGGAAGTGACCCATATGCCCATGGTGTCCACTCCTGGCTATAACCTTACATTTCCCAGTCTACACTTATGGCCTCACGGGGAGTTCCTTATGTTCAGTTGACTAAGGAAGAGAACACTTGTGCTTAGTTACAGATGATTCTGTGTAGGCACCACTAGAAAGTAGACAGCAGCAGAACTACAGTCCCCTTCTGGGACCTCCCTGAAGGGCAGTGGTGCAGGGGAATCCTCCAAATGGACAGAACTTTGAGCAGTTCACCTGGTTGTTCACTTTGCTTGGAAGGAGAAATGGCCAGCTGTGTGACCGTATACTGATTTGTGGAAGATTTTTTGGCTGGATGGTCAGGGACTTTGAAGGAACATGATTGGATGACTGGAGACAAGAAAGTATGGGGAACAGGTTTGTGGATAGAGCTCTATGAGTGGACCAAAGAAGTAACGACATTCATGTCCCATGTGAATTCCCACCCAAGGGTGACCTCAGCAGAGGATGATTTTAACAGCCAGTTGGGTAGGATGACGCGTTCTTTGGAAACAAGTCGTCCTCTTTCCCGAGCCACTCCCATCCTTGCTCAATTAGCTCATGAATAAAGTGGCCACGGTGGCAGAGGTGGAGGTGTGGATTTTCACTCACCAAGGATGACTTAGATACTGCCACTGCTGAGTGTCCAGTCTACCAGCAACAGACACCAACACCAATTCCCTGATATGGCACCATCTCTTGAGGTGATTAGCCAGAAACCTGATGACAAGTGTTTACATTGGAGTACTTCCATCATGGAAAGGGTAGCATTTTATTCCTACCAGAATAGACACATATCTGATATGGGTTTGCTTTCCCTGCATGCAATGCTTCTGCCAAAACTACCACCCATAGACTTACAGGATGCCTTATCCACTCTCATGGTATCCCACACAGCATTACCTTGGATCAAAGGACTCACTTCAAGTGAATGAAGTTGGTCAGTGGGCCCATGCTCATGGAATTCACTGGTCTTACCATGTCCCCCATCACTGTGAAGCAGCCGCTCTGATAGAATGGTCGGACAGCCTCCTAAAGACACAATTACAGGGCAAGCTGGGTGTCGATACCTTGTAGGGTTGGGGGAATGTTCTCTAGGAGGCTATATATACTTTAAACCAACCCCCAATATATGGTGCTTTTTCCTCCATAGCTCCAATTCATGGGTCCAGGATCAAGGGGTAGGAATGGGAGTGGCATCACTCATTATTACCCCTTGTCTTGGATTGAATTGTGTCCCCTGAAAATATCTGTCAACTTGGCTGGGCCACAAGTCCCAGTATTGTGTGACTGTTTGCCATTTTATGTTATTTTCCTATGTGTTGTAAATCCTGTCACTATGATGAAATGAGATGGATTAATGACAGTTATATTGATGAGATCTACAACATCAGATAGTGTCTTAAGCCAATTTCTTTGATGTATAAAAGAGAGAAGCGAGCAGAGACAAGGGGACCTCATACCACCAAGAAAGCACCACCAGGAGCAGAGTTTCCTGTGCTGGGATGCTCCCAGAACAAGTGAAGATTGATGACAAGGACCTTCTTCCAGAGCAGACAGAGAGAGAAAACCTTCCCCTGGAGCTGACACCCTGAATTTGGACTTCTAGCCAACTAGACTGTGAGAAAATAAATATCTGTTTCCTAAAGCCATCCAATTGTGCTATTTCTGTCACAGCAGCACTAGATGACTAAGACGCCCCTAGTGACTCACTAGCAAAATTTTCACTTCCTGTTTCCACTACCTTGTGCTCTGGTGGTCTAGAGCACATAGTTCCAAAGGGAGGAATATTCCCACCTGGAGACACATCATTGAAATGGAAGCTAAAAATGCTACCTGCTATGCAGGAACAGCTTAACATTAGGAAAAAACCTGATGTAATCCATCACAGAAATAAAACAAAAGGCAAGAACCACATGATCTTATCAATTGGGGCACAAAAGGTATTTTAAAAAGTCCAACACCCATTCACAATAAAAATTCTCAGCAAAATAGGAATAGAAGGAAAATTCCTCAACATAATAAAGGGCATTTACGCAAAGCCAGCAGCCAACATCATCCTAAATGGAGAGAGTCTGAAAGCATTCCCCTTGAGGATGGGAACCAGACAAGGACATCCTTTAATACCACTCTTATTCAACATTGTGCTGGAGGTCCTACCAGAGAAATTAGCCAAGATAAAGAAATAAACAGCATCTAGATTGGTAAGGCAGAAGTCAAAGTATCTCTGTTTGCAGATGACATGACCTTATACTCAGAAAACCATAAGAGATCCTCGAGAAAACTACTAAAACTAGTAGAAGAGTTCAGCCATGTATCAGGATAAAAGTTAAATGTACAAAATCGGTTGGATTCCTCTACACAAAGAGAACATTGAAGAAGAAACCACCAAATCAAAACCATTTAGAGTAGCCTCCAAGAAGATAAAACTCTTAGGAATAAATGTTATCACAGAAATAGAAGACAGACAAAGAAAACTAGAAGAAATTACTGCAAGAAACATAGGTGGAAAAACACACCTTGTTCATGGATAGGAAGACTCAACACTGTAAAAATGTCTATTGTACAAAAAACGATCAATAGATACAAGGCAATTACAATCCATATTCCAAAGGCATTTTTTAATGAGATGGAGAAACAAATCGCCAGCTTCATATGGAAGAGAAAGAGGCCCCAAATAAGTAAAGTATTACTGAAAAAGAGCAGAGTCGGAGGCCTCACACTACCTGATTTTAGAACATATTATACTACCACAGTAGTCAATACACTTGATCCACATTTGAGCAACTGATATATCACAAAGGCTCACAATCAGTTAAGCGGGGGAAGAGACAGTCTCTTTAACAAATGGTGCTGGCATAACTGCATATCCATCTGCAAAAAAATGAAACAAGAGCCAGACCTTACACTATGCACAAAAACTAACTCAAAATGGATCAATCACCCAAATATAAATGCTAAAATGATGAAGATCATGGAAGAAAAAAATAGGGACAATGCTAGGAGCCTTCATACATGGCAGGAACAGTATACAAGACATTACTAACAATGCACAAACACCAGAAGAGAAACTAGATAACTGGGAGCTCCTAAAAATCAAACACCTATACTCATCAAAAGATTTTGCCAAAAGAGTGAAAAGATTATCTACAGACTGGGAAAAAATTTTTAGCTATGACATTTCCTGTTAACATCTGATCTCAAAAATTTACATAATACTGTAAAAGCTCAACAACAAAAGGGTAAATAACTCAATTAACAATTGGGCAAATGATACGAACAGGAACTTCACCAAAGAAGACATTCAAGCAGCTAACAGATCATGATCATTGGCCATTAAAAATTAGAGAAATATAAATGAAAACTACAATGAGATACCACCTCACTCCAACACGCCTGGTATTAATCCCCCCCCCCCCCCGCCAAAAAAAAAAAACAAAGGAGAGCTTGTGGAGAGACTGGAACACTTGTACGCTGCTGGTGGGAATGTAAAATGCTATAACTGCTTCGTAAAAAGGTTTGGTGGGAACGAAAAATGGTATAATTATTTTGGAAATAGATTTGGTGCTTCCTGAAAAAGGTAGAAATAGAAATACCATATGTTCCAGCAATCCCACTTCTGGGAATATATGCCAGAGGAATAAGAGCCTTTACACCAACAGATATATGCACACCCATGTTAATTGCAGCAGTGTTTATAATAGCAAAAAGTTGGAAATAACCAAGATGCCCAAAAACAGATGAATGGATAAATAAATTATGGTATATTCACACAATGGAATAGTATGCATTGATGAAGTACAATGATGAATCCATGAAACATTTCACAACATAGAGTAATCTGGAAGGCATTATTCTGAGTGAAATTAGTTGCAAAAAGACAAATATTGTATGAGACCACTATTATATGATCTCAAGAAATAGTTTAAACACAGAATAAAATATGCTTTGAAGGTTACAAGGTGGGGAGGACAGAGAAAGAGGTGTATTCACTAATTCTATAGTAGACAAGAACTCTTTCAGGTGAAGTGAAAGAAAACACAATACAGGAGAGGTAAGCACAACTTGACTAAAACGAAAGCAAAGAAGTGTTCTGAATAAACCGAATTCTTCCAATGCCAGAGTAGCAGGGACGAGCGTCTGGGGACCATGGTTTCAGGGGGCTTCTAGGTCAATTGGCATAATAAAATCTATTAAGGAATCATTCTGCATCCCACTTTGGTGAGTGGCGTCTGGGGTCTTAAACGCTACCAAGCTGCTGCCTAAGATGCATCAATTGGTCTCAAACCACCTGGAGCAAAGGAGAATGAAGAACACCAAAGACACAAGGTAATTATCAGCCCAAGAGACAGAAAGGGCCACACAAGTCAGAGACTCCATCATCCTGAGACCAGAAGAACTAGACGGTGCCTGGCTACAATTGATGACTGCCCTGACAGGAAACACAACAGAGAATCCCTGATGGAGCAGAACAGTGGGTTGCAGGCCTCAGATTCTCATAAAAAAGACCATACTTAATGGTCTGATTGAGACCAGAAGGACCCCAGAGGCCATGGTCCCCAGACCTGTTAGCCCAAGTCTGGAACAATTCCCAAAGACAACTCTTAAGACAGGGATTGGACTGGACTATAACATGGAAGATGAGGTGTGAGCTTCGTGGCTCAAGTAGACACATGAAACTGTGTGGGCAGCTTCTGTGTGGCGGGAAGATGAGATGGCATAGGAGGACAGAAGCTGGCTGAATAGACACAGGGAATACAGGGTGGAAGTAAGAAGTGTGCTGTCTCATTAGGGCGAGAGCAGCCAGGAGTACAAAGCCAGATGCATATAAATTTTGTATGAGAGACTGACTTGATTTGTAAATTTTCACAATGAAAAAAAAAAATGCCACCTGCCACTTTGGGGTCCTTATGCCTCTAGATCAACAGGCAAAGAAGGGAATTACCATACTGGCTGATGTGATTTATCCTTGTTACCAAGAGGAAATAGGATTGATATTACATAAAGGAGGTGAAAATGAGTATGTCTGGAATGCAGGACATCCCTTAGGGTGTCTTTTAGTACTATCATGCCCCATGATTAAAGTCTATGAAAAACTACAGCAACACAATTCTGACATGACTACTCATGACCAGGACCCTTCAGGAATGAAAGTTTGGGTCACCCACCAGGCAAAGAAACACGACTAGGTGAGGTGCTTGCTGAGGCCAAAAGGAATATGGAATGGGTTGTGGAAGAAGGTAGTCCTAAATACCAGTTATGACCATGTGACCAGTTGCAGACAGCAGACTGTCATGAGGATATGTGCTTTGCATGTGTTCATCAATTTTTTTTTCACTTATAAAATATAAGATGTAAATAGTGCTAGTGCATTTTTGGTTGTATCTGTATTCACTGTATGATGTTAGGTGCAACTGTATCTTTATGATTGTGTTTATTCAGTGATTATGTAAGGCTTAAGGAGATGTGTACAGGTGCCAAGTTGATAAAGGGTGGATGGTGATGGTTAAGGTTGTGTGTCAACTTGACTGGACCGTGATTATCAGTGGTTTGGCAGTTACATTTTGGCTGTCATATAATGTCGTGAGTGTTTCCGTGATGAGATCTGATATACATAATCACCTCCGTGGTGGCATCTGCTGTGAGTAGCCAATCAGTTGAAAGGGAATTTCCTTGGGCATGTGGCCTGCATCGAGCCGGCAAAGCTCGTTGGCTTTTGCTCCCTCTGGATC
Source organism: Loxodonta africana (assembly GCF_030014295.1). Lineage (NCBI taxonomy): Eukaryota > Metazoa > Chordata > Mammalia > Proboscidea > Elephantidae > Loxodonta > Loxodonta africana. Next base: position 56,559 of record NW_026975140.1, on the reverse strand, counting down.
CTGCCGCTGGCTTCTTGGGCAAGGAGCTTACCTGCAGCCTTGTCTGCTCGTCTTGAGATTCATTGTTCTTCACAACCTGTGAGAAACAGTCTTGCTGTCCATCTTGCCAATCCTGGTTTCACCAGCCCCTGTGGCTACATGAATCAGAAGCCACTATCCTGATCAGTGGACTTGGGATGATCCAGCCTCTACAACGATGTAATCATTTCCTTGATATAAATCTCTCTACATATATTTATATGCTTTTCTGGTTTTGCTTTTCTAGAGAACCCAGCCTAAGACATAGGCTTTATCAATTCCGAGACTTTAGCCAGTACTGCTTAAATGTAAGGGAGGCCCAGTTCCCTTGAGGAAGGACTCCCCTCCGTGGCCAAAAAATATAATTCTAATTTTCCTTCCAGCTTTCCAAAGAAATAAACAATGACTTTTTTGTTTGTTTGTTTCTTACAATGGTGACTGCTCTTGAGGTAAAGGAAATAATCAGACTTTTCTGGAATTACTGGATACCAACCCTAAACTGACACTAATCCCAGAAGATCTAAACACTACTGTGGGCCAACACACAGAGTAGCACACTATGTAGATAAGATTATAATGAAATCTTAGTTCAGGGTCCAAGAACCCATCCTGTAGTGATTTTCCATGTTCCATGATTCATAATCGGAATAGATATACTCAACCACTAGCGGAACCCTCACAATGGATCCTTGACAAGTGGAGTAAGGGTTATTATGTTAGGAAAAACAATGTGGAAGTCATGAGAACTACTTCTACTTGGAAAATAGTAAAATGAAAGCAATGTTCCATTCCTGCATGAACTGAGAAAATTACTGCCTCTGTCAAGGACTTAAAGGGTGCAGGGCTGTAGATTCCCACCACATCCCTATAAAATACACCTATTAAGACTATGCAAAAAGAGATGAATTTTGGAGAATGACAGTGGGTTAACTTAAACTTATTCAAGTGGTGACTGAAATTGCAGGTGCTATTCCAGATGTGCTTTCATTGCTTGAACAAATTCATACATTTCCTGATGCCTGGTATGCAGCTATTGATTTGGCTAATACATTTTTCCCCCTTAAGAAGAGACACCAGAAGCAGTTTGCCTTCCATTGGTAGGGCCAGCAATACACCTTCCCTGTCCTACCTCAGCCCTATAGCAACTCTCCAGCCCCACGTCATAAATTAGTCTGCAGGGATCTTGACTGCCTTCCCATTGCACAATATGTCATACTGGTCCATTACATTGATGACATTTTTCTGACTGGGCCCAGTAAGGAAGAAGTGTCAATGGCTACGGACTTATTGGTGAAACATCTGCTTCGTAGAGGGTGGGAAATTTGTTCCACAAAAGTTCAGACCCTTTCCACCTCAGTGAATTCCTAGGAGTCCTCGGTTGTGGGACATGTTGAGATATTCCTTCAGAAGTGAAAGATAAGTTGTCAAACCTGGTCCCTCATACAATTAAAAGAAAGGACAACACATAGTGGGCCTTTTTGGATTTTTTCAGGAAATATATATCTAATTTGGGTGTGTTACTCTGGCCTATTTATCAAGAGACTCTAAAACCTCCTAGTTTTGAGTAGGGCCACACAAAGAGAATTTTCTGCAAAAGGTTCAGGATGCGATGCAAGCGGCTCAGCGACTTGGGTCATATGATCTGGCTGATCTAATGGTACTTGAAGTGTCAGTGGCAGATAGAGAGGTTGTTTGGAATCTTTGGCCAGCCCATATTAGAGAATTAGAGCACAGTCCCTTAGGATTTTGAAGCAAAGCACAGACATCCTCTGCAGATAAACACTTTTCATTTAAGGACAGGTTTTAGCTCATGTCCTTATGGGAGTTTGTTATGGTCACTTGATTAAGTTAGGGAAAACTCGTGCCTGGTTTACAGATGGTTCTGCCCAATATGCACATGGCTAGAGCACTACAACCCCTTTCTGGGACCTCCCTGAAGAACAGTGTGAGGGAAAATCCTCCAAAGGACAGGGCTTTGAGCAGTGCACTTTGCTTGGAAGGAGAAACGGCAAGATGTGCGATAGAATACTTCTTCAAGGGCTGTGGCCGATACTTCGGCTGGATGATCACGGACTTAGAAGGAACTTGATTGGAAAACTGGTGACAAGGATGTATGGGGAAGGGATATGTGGACAGACCCCCCTGGCGGGCCAAAGAAGTGATGCTATTTGTGTCTTACGGGAATGCTCATCAAAGGCTGACATCAGCAGAGAAGTATTTTAACAACCAATTAGATCTGATGATGTGTTCTGTGGAAACCAGTCATTCTCTTTACCAGCCACTCTCTTCATTGCACAGTGGTCTCAAGAACAAAAAGGCCATGGTAGCAGGGATGGGAGTTATGCATGAGCTCAGCAAAATGGAGTCCAACTCACCGATGCTAACTTAGCTACAGTCACTGCAGGGACCAACACTGAGCTCCTGACATGACACCATTCCTGGAGGTGATCAGCCAGCAACCTGGTGGCAGGTTGTTTACGTTGGACAGCTTCCATCATGCCAAGGCAGCATTTCATTCTTACGGGGTTAGACACTCTGGATACCTGTCTGCCTTCCCTGCACACAATGCTTCTGCCAAGACTACCATCCATGAACCCACAGAATGCTTTATGCACAGTCACGTTATCACAAACAGCATTTCCTCTGATCAAAGGACTCACTTCACCTAAAGTGAAGTGCAGCAATGAGCACATGCCATGGAATTAACTGGTTTTACCATGTTCCCTTTCATCCCGAAGCAACCTGCTTGATAGAACAGTGGAATGGCTTTCTAAAGACACAATTACAGTGTCGGCTATGCAGCAACACTTTGCAGAGTTGGGCAATGTTCCCTAGGAGGCTGTATATGCTCTAAACCAGCACCCAATATGTGATGTTATTTCCCCCATTGTGAGGACTCATGGTTCCAGGAATCAAGGCGTGGAAACTGGAGTGGTACCAGTCACTATTATCCCCAGTTTTCCACTCACAATGTTTTGCTTCCTGTCTCTGTGACCCTATGCTCTGCAGGTCTAAAGGTCTTAGTTCCAAAGGGAAGAATATTCCCACCTGGCATTCATGATTCAGTGGAACTGGAAGTTAAGAATGCCCTCGGAACAGTTTTAGACCCTCATGCCTGTGGACGAAAAGGCTAAGTACTTACAGTGTTAGGTGGGGTAATTCATCCTGACAACCAAGGAGAAATCAGATTGCTCTTGCCTAATGAGGTAAAGAAGATTATGTCTGAAATACAGAAGATCCCTTAGGGTATCTCTTAGTACTATCATGCCCTGTGATTAAGGTCCATGGGAAGCTACAGCAATCCAATATCTACATGATTACTAATGGTTCAGGGGCTTCAGGAATGAAAGTTTGGGTCACTCGACCAGGCAAAGAACCATAAACAGCTATGGAGCTTGCAGACATTACAGGAAATACAAAACTGATGGTAGATGAAGGTAGTTTTAAACACCAGTTTTGACCATGTAACCAGCTACAGAAATGAGAACTGTAATTTTTTTATGAATATGTCTTCCTCATATGTGTGCATCAGTTTTTTTGTCTTCACTTATAAAATATAAGATGTAAACTAGGCTAGTGTGTCTCTGGTTATACACATGTTAGTTGTATCATGTTAGGCACAACTATGACATTGTCATTGACTTTATTTAGAGGTTTATTAGAGCTGTGTATGGTTTAAGTGATGTGTACAGGTACCAAGTTGACAGCTGATGAACTTTGATGGTTACAGTTGTGTGTCAACTTCGCTGGGCTGTGATTCTCAGTCGTTTGGCAGTTTGGTATTATGTAATGATGTAATTTGACAGTTATGTATTGATATAGTTATCCTCCATGTTTTTTTTATTAACTTTTATTGAGCTTCAAGTGAACATTTACAAATCAAGTCAGTCTGTCACATATAAGTTTATATACATCTTACTCCATACTCCCACTTGCTCTCCCCCTAATGGGTCAGCCCTTCCAGTCTCTCCTTTCGTGACAATTTTGCCAGCTTCCAACTCTCTCTATCCTCCCATTCCCCCTCCAGACAGGAGATGCCTACACAGTCTCAAGTGTCCACCTGATATAATTAGCTCACTCTTCATCAGCATCTCTCACCTACCCACTGTCCAGTCCCTTTCATGTCTGATGAGTTGTCTTCGGGGATGGTTCCTGTCCTGTGCCAACAGAAGGTCTGGGGACCATGGCCGCCGGGATTCCTCTAGTCTCAGTCAGACCATTAAGTATGGTCTTTTTATGAGAATTTGGGGTCTGCATCCCACTGATCTCCTGCTCCCTCAGGGGTTCTCTGTTGTGCTCCCTCTCAGGGCAGTCATCGATTGTGGCCGGGCACCAACTAGTTCTTCTGGTCTCAGGATGATGTAGGTCTCTGGTTCATGTGGCCCTTTCTGTCTCTTGGGCTCTTAGTTGTCGTGTGACCTTGGTGTTCTTCATTCTCCTTTGCTCCAGGTGGGTTGAGACCAATTGATGCATCTTAGGTGGCCGCTTGTTAGCATTTAAGACCCCAGACGCCACATTTCAAAGTGGGATGCAGAATGTTTTCATAATAGAATTATTTTGCCAACTGACTTAGAAGTCCCCTCAAACCATGGTTCCCAAACCCCTGCCCTTGCTCCGCTGACCTTTGAAGCATTCAGTTTATCCCGGAAACTTCTTTGCTTTTGGTGCAGTCCAACTGAGCTGACCTTCCATGTATTGAGTGTTGTCCTTCCCTTCACCTAAAGCAGTTCTTATCTACTAATTAATCAGTAAAAAACCCTCTCCCTCCCTCCCTCCCTCCCCTCCTCGTAACCACAAAAGTATGTGTTCTTCTCAGTTTATACTATTTCTCAAGATCTTATAATAGTGGTCTTATACAATATTTGTCCTTTTGCCTCTGACTGATTTCGCTCAGCATAATGCCTTCCAGGTTCCTCCATGTTATGAAATGTTTCACAGGTTCGTCACTATTCTTTATTGATGCGTAGTATTCCATTGTGTGAATATACCACAATTTATTTACCCATTCATCCGTTGATGGACACCTTGGTTGCTTCCAGCTTTTTGCTACTGTAAACGGAGCTGCAATAAACATGGGTGTGCATATATCTGTTTGTGTGAAGGCTCTTATTTCTCTAAGGTATATTCCGAGGAGTGGGATTTCTGGGTTGGATGGTAGTTCTATTTCTAACTGTTTAAGATAACGCCAGATAGATTTCCAAAGTGGTTGTACCATTTTACATTCCCACCAGCAGTGTATAAGAGATCCAATCTCTCCACAGCCTCTCCAACATTTAGCATTTTGTGTTTTTTGGATTAATACCAGCCTTGTTGGAGTGAGATGGAATCTCATGGTAGTTTTAATTTGCATTTCTCTAATGGCTAATGATCGAGAGCATTTTCTCATGTATCTGTTAGCTGCCTGAATATCTTCTTTAGCAAAGTGTGTGTTCATATCCTTTGCCCACTTCTTGATTGGGTTGTTTGTCTTTTTGTGGTTGAGTTTTGACAGAATCATGTAGATTTTAGAGATCAGGCGCTGGTCGGAGGTGTCATAGCTAAAAATTCTTTCCCAGTCTGTAGGTGGTCTTTTTACTCTTTTGGTGAAGTCTTTGGATGAGCATAGGTGTTTGATTTTTAGGAGCTCCCAGTTATCTGGTTTCTCTTCATCATTTTTGGTAATGTTTTGTATTCTGTTTATGCCTTGTATTAGGGCTCCTAAAGTTGTCCCTATTTTTTCTTCCATGATCTTTATCGTTTTAGTCTTTATGTTTAGGTCTTTGATCCACTTGGAGTTAGTTTTTGCGCATGGTGTGAGGTATGGGTCCTGTTTCATTTTTTTGCAAATGGATATCCAGTTATGCCAGCACCATTTGTTAAAAAGACTATCTTTTCCCCAATTAACTGACACTGGACCTTTGTGAAATATCAGCTGCTCATATGTGGATGGATTTATATCTGGGTTCGCAATTCTGTTCCACTGGTCTATGTGCCTGTTGTTGTACCAGTACCAGGCTGTTTTGACTACTGTGGCTGTATAATAGGTTCTGAAATCTGGTAGAGTGAGGTCTCCCACTTTCTTCTTCTTTTTCAGTAATACTTTGCTTATCCGAGGCTTCTTTCCCTTCCATATGAAGTTGGTGATTTGTTTCTCTATCACCTTAAAAAACGACATTGGAATTTGGATAGGAAGTGCATTGTATGTACAGATGGCTTTTGGTAGAATAGACATTTTTACTATGTTAAGTCTTCCTATCCATGAGCAAGGTATGTTTTTCCACTTAAGTATGTCCTTTTTAATTTCTTGTAGTAGAGCTTTGTAGTTTTCTTTGTATAGGTCTTTTACATCCTTGGTAAGATTTATTCCTAAGTATTTTATCTTCTTGGGGGCTACTGTGAATGGTATTGATTTGGTGATTTCCTCTTCGATGTTCTTTTTGTTGATGTAGAGGAATCCAAGTGATTTTTGTATGTTTATCTTATAACCTGAGACTCTGCCAAACTCTTCTATTAGTTTCAATAGTTTTCTGGAGGATTCCTTAGGGTTTTCTATGTATAAGATCCTGTCATCTGCAAAGAGCGATAATTGTACTTCCATCTTGCCAATCTGGATGCCCTTTATTTCTTTGTCTAGCCTAATTGCCCTGGCTAGGACTTCTACCACGATGTTGAATAAGAGCGGTGATAAAGGGCACCCTTGTCTGGTTCCCGTTCTCAAGGGAAATGCTTTCAAGCTTTCTCCATTTAGGGTGATGTTGGCTGTTGGCTTTGCATACATGCCGTTTGTTGTGTTGAGGAATTTTCCTTCAATTCCTATTTTGCTGAGAGTTTTTATCATAAAAGGGTGTTGCACTTTGTCAAATGCCTTTTCTGCATCAATTGATAAGATCATGTGGTTTTTGTCTTTTGTTTTATTTATGTGGTGGATTACATTAATGGCTTTTCGAATATTAAACCAGCCTTGCATAAAAGTATAAATCCCACTTGATCGTGGTGAATTATTTTTTTGATATGTTGTTGAATTCTATTGGCTAGAATTTTGTGGAGGATTTTTGCATCGATGTTCATGAGGGATATAGGTCTGTAATTTTCTTTTTTTGTAATGTCTTTACCTGGTTTTGGGATCAGGGAGATGGTGGCTTCATAGAATGAGTTGGGTAGTATTCCGTCATTTTCTATGCTTTGAAATACCTTTAGTAGTAATGGTGTTAACTCTTCTCTGAAAGTTTGGTAGAACTCTGCAGTGAAGCTGTCCGGGCCAGGGCTTTTTTTGTTGGGAGTTTTTTGATTACCGTTTCAATCTCTTTTTTTGTTATGGGTCTATTTAGTTGCTCTACTTCTAAATGTATTAGTTTAGGTAGGTAGTGTTTTTCCAGGAATTCATCCATTTCTTCTAGGTTTGCATATTTGTTAGAGTACAATTTTTGGTGACAATCTGATATGATTCTTTTAATTTCAGTTGGGTCTGTTGTGATGTGGCCCTTCTCGTTTCTTATTCGGGTTATTTGTTTCCTTTCCTGTATTTATTTAGTCAGTCTAGCCAATGGTTTATCAATTTTGTTAATTTTTTCAAAGAACCAGCTTTTGGCTTTGTTAATTCTTTCAATTGTTTTTCTGTTCTCTAATTCATTTAGTTCAGCTCTAATTTTTATTATTTGTTTTCTCCTGGTGCCTGATGGATTCTTTTGTTGCTCACTTTCTATCTGTTCAAGTTGTAGGGACAGTTCTCTGCTTTTGGCTCTTTCTTCTTTTTGTATGTGTGCATTTATCGATATAAATTGGCCTCTGAGCACTGCTTTTGCTGTGTCCCAGAGGTTTTGATAGGAAGTATTTTCATTCTCGTTGCACTCTATGAATTTCCTTATTCCCTCCTTAATGTCTTGTATAACAGTCTTTTTTGAGGAGGGTATTGTTCAGTTTCCAAGTATTTGATTTGTTTCCCTAGTTTTTCTGTTATTGATTTCCACTTTTATGGCCTTATGGTCTGAGAAGATGCTTTGTAATATTTCGATGTTTTGAATTCTGCAAAGTTTGTTTTATGACCTAATATGTGATCTATTCTAGAGAATGTTCCATGTGCACTAGAAAAAAAAGTATACTTTGCAGCAGTTGGGTGGAGAGTTCTGTATAAGTCAATGAGGTCAAGTTGGTTGATTGTTGTAATTAGGTCTTCCGTGTCTCTATTGAGCTTCTAACTGGATGTCCTGTCCTTCTCCGAAAGTGGTGTGTCAAAGTCTCCTGGTATAATCGTGGAGGTGTCTATCTCACTTTTCAGTTCTGTTAAAATTTGATTTATGTATCTTGCAGCCCTGTCATTGGGTTCATAAATATTTAATATGGTTATGTCTTCCTGGTAAATTGTCCCTTTTATCATTATGTAGTGTCCTTCTTTATCCTTTGTGGTGGGTTTAAGTCTAAAGTCTATTTTGTCAGAAATTAATATTGCTACTCCTCTTCTTTTTTGCTTATTGTTTGCTTGATATATTTTTTTCCATCCTTTGAGTTTTAGTTTGTTTGTGTCTCCAAGTCTAAGGTGTGTCTCTTGTAGGCAGCATATAGATGGATCGTTTTTCTTTATCCAGTCCGAGACTCTCTGTCTCTTTATTGGTGCATTTAGTCCCTTTACATTCAGCGTAATTATAGATAAATAAGTGTTTAGTGTTGTCATTTTGATGCCTTTTATGTGTGTTGTTGACAATTTCATTTTTCCACATACTTTTTTGTGCTGAGACGTTTTTGTTAGTAAATTGTGAGATCCTCATTTTCGTAGCGTTTGACTTTATGTTTGTTGAGTCGGTACTTTTTTCTTGGCTTTCATCTTGAGTTATGGAGTCGTTATACCTCTTTGTGGTTACCTTAATATTTACCCCTATTTTTCTAAGTAAAAACCTAACTCTTATTGTTCTATATCACCTCGTATCACTCTCCATATGGCAGTTCTATGCCACCTGTATTTAGTCCCTCTTTTTGATTATTGTGATCTTTTACATATTGACTTCAGTGATTCCCTGTTATCAGCATTTTTTTTTAATTAATCTTAATTTGTTTTTGTGATTTCCCTATTTGAGTTGATATCAGGATGTTCTGTTTTGTGACCTCGTGTTGTGCTGGTATCTGATATTATTGGTTTTCTGACCAAACAATATCCTTTAGTATTTCTTGTAGCTTTGGTTTGGTTTTTGCAAATTCTCTAAGCTTGTGTTTATCTGTAAATATCTTAATTTCGCCTTCATATTCCAGAGAGAGTTTTGCTGGATATATGATCCTTGGCTGGCTGTTTTTCTCCTTCAGTGCTCTGTATATGTCGTCCCATTCCCTTCTTGCCTGCATGGTTTCTGCTGAGTAGTCTGAACTTATTCTTATTGATTCTCCCTTGAAGGAGACCTTTCTTTTCTCCCCGGCTGCTTTTAAATTTTTCTTTTTATCTTTGGTTTCGGCAAGTTTGATGATAATATGTCTTGGTGTTTTTCTTTTTGGATCAATCTTAAATGGGGTTCAATGAGCATCTTGGATAGATAGCCTTTCGTCTTTCATGATGTCAGGGAAGTTTTCTGTCAGCAGATCTTCAACTATTTTCTCTGTGTTTTCTGTCCCCCCTCCCTCTTCTGGGACTCCAGACACACGCAAGTTATCCTTCTTGATAGAGTCCCACATGATTCTTAGGGTTTCTTCATTTTTTTTAATTCTTTTATCTGATTTTTTTTCAGCTATGTTGGTGTTAATTCCCTGGTCCTCCAGATGTCCCAGTCTGCATTCTAATTGCTCGAGTCTGCTCCTCTGACTTCCTATTGCATTGTCTAATTCTGTAATTTTATTGTTAATCTTCTGGATTTCCACATGCTGTCTCTCTATGGATTCTTGCAACTTATTAATTTTTCCACTATGTTCTTGAATAATCGTTTTGAGTTTTTCAACTGTTTTATCAGTGTGTTCTTTGGCTTTTTCTGCAGTTTGCCTTATTTCGTTTCTCATGTCTTGAAGCATTCTGTAAATTAGTTTTTTATATTCTGTATCTGATAATTCCAGGATTGTATCTTCATTTGGGAAAGATTTTGATTCTTTTGTTTGGGGGGTTGTAGAAGCTGTCATGGTCTGCTTCTTTAAGTGGTTTGATACGGATTGTCTCCGAGCCATCACTGGGAAACTTGTTTTTCCAGAAAATCCGCTAAAAAAAAGTGCAGTCAGATCCCTATCAGAACTGCCTTTGGATTATAACCACCACCTTGTTCCCTGTAAGGATGGAAGTCCGAGATTTGGATCATATATGCTTGGCTGTAGCTGGTTTTGTGTTTTTAGTCCAATTAGGGAAGGATTTTTGGTCCCTGGGTTTTTTGTGGTTCCTTCTCTCAGGCAGGAAGAATGGGTTAGGAAAAGACCAAAAGAAAAAAAAGGGGAGGGAAGCAAAGCCGCCGCGGAGCCGGAACCATTCTCCCTCTGGCTCAGGAAATTCCAATGTTAATGAAGCTGCCTGGGAAGGGTGGGGGAGGGATCAAAGAGATAGGAGAGTAGCACCTCAGAATATAGCCAGAGTTGCTTGTCTTGCTTGGAATGACTATTTTATCTGAGATTCCCGCCGGGAGTGTCGCCTATGTGTGCTGGCTGTGTGGAGATTGCCCCCGGGGCTCTGGCCTGCTGAAGCTGCAGTCAGATCCTCCACTGCCAGTCCAAAGCCCAGCGTCAAGGTTCCCCTGCTGGGATGCTGCACTCCTGGCTCCAAAATCAGTCACTGCCTCCTGGGGACTTCTCGTCCAGCCAGCTGCGTCACCGTGCTGCCTCCGTGAAACAGCTGGGCCCCCTCCCGGGGTTAGTTCAGAGGAGTAGAGCTGCGCCGGTGCTTGCGCCATGACTGAGCCCAGTCAAAAGCCCAGCACCAAGGTTCCCTGGCTGGGATGCTGCTGTTGGCTCCAAAATCAGTCGCTGTCTCCCGGGGACTTCTCGTCCTGCCAGCCGCGTCGCCGTGCCACTCCTGAGGACCGGCTGGGCCCCCTCCGAGGTTAGTTCAGAGGAGTAGAGCTGCTCCCCATGCTTGCGCAGTGACAGCGCCCTATCAAAAGCCCGGTGCTAAGGTTCCCCGGCTGGGACACTGCACTCCTGGCTCCAAAACCAGTCACTGCCTCCCGGAGACTTCTCCCACCAGCCGCTCCCCACGCCGCCCGCGGACCGGCTGGGCCCCCTCCCAGGTTCAGTTCAGGGGGGTAGGGCTGCGCCCCTTGTTTGCGCCATCACAAGATTTATAAGTCTAGTTCCCCTGGGCCCAGAAGCCCGGCGCCAAGGTTACCTGACTGGGACGCTGGCTCCAGGCTCCGAAAACAGTCACTGCTTCCCCGTATTTGTTTGTTTTCCGTCTCTAAATCTGTGTTTGTTGTTCAGGGTTCATAGATTGTTATGTATATGATTGATTCACTTGTTTTTCCGAGTCTGTGTTGCAAGAGGGATCCGAGGTAGCGTCTAAGTAGTCCGCCATCTTGGCCCCGCCTCTCCATGATATTTTTTGATGTGATCAGTCAATCAGTTGTAAGTGGAACTTCCTTGGGGTGTGGCCTGAATCCAGTATGTATATAGACACTGCGAAAGTTCACATTGGTATCCTGCATCTGGTTCATCATCATCTGTCCTACTGACGTAGTGGCCTACCATATTGCCTGCAAAACTTTGGAATCATCCGCCCTCACAGTCAGTGAGTCAGTGTCCCACTCTCTGACCTGCCAATTTTGGGTTCATCAGCCCCTGGAGGTATGTTATGCCTGACCCACTGACTTGGGACTTGCCAGTTCTACAGTTGCATGAGCCATCTCCTTAGATAAATCTCCCTTATGTGTATGTACTCTTCACTGGTTCTGCTTGTCTAGAGAACCCAACCTAAGACACTTGGTGAACACTTTTGCCTTCTCTTCATAACCTTCTTTTAATCATTTTTAACCTGCCATAGCCACCCAAATTTCCTTCTCAGTGTTTCTCTTTCTAATTCTGGACCAACTAGTTTCTTTCATTTCAGTGCAAAATTACTATCTTTTCACTTAAACATACTCCATAATCTTAAACTATTCTAAGGTACTTGGAAATGCCTTTGAAATTGACATAAAGTTTTGTAAGAAGTTCACTTTCATTAATTCCTGGGAATACTTGAACTGTTAAATATATAGAAGCACTTATTTATCATTAAATCAAACAAAATAAATCTCTTTAACAGAATATTATAATCTAACAATACCATCCATAGGTAAAAAAATATTCCATTTTCATAACTCTATCTTCTGTGTCCTTTAAATAGTTCTTTATAGAAGTAAATTTAGAATAAATTGTATTATTTCGAGGCTTTGTTACATTGGTCAAAATAAACTACCCATAGTTTTCCTTTTTTGGTGCACTTTTCAAATGAGCCAACTTGTACCAACGTTTCTCAGGGTAGCTACTGAAGCCCAGATCATAAAACAGGCATATGAAGCACTTTTTTATAGAGCAGAGTTAAAGTAAGCTCATGATGCTGTTCAGAAAAACAAAAATTAAAAATACCGAACTAAATGTTCCTTCTAAGTCAAAACCACAGTACTCAAGTTCAAAACTCATTCACTTTTTTTTTTTTAGATGACCCACTACAAAAGTTGTCTAAGTGGACATGATTTTGGGGGAAAAAACACAGATTTGCTAGTGTATCAAGCCAACTTAAACATCAGGCTCACAAGGTCTAAACCAAACACATTGTAGTTAAATTGATTTTTATTCATAGGGACCTCACAGAACAGAGAATTGTGTCAAAGGGTTTGCCAAGGCTGTAAATCTTTACAGAAGCAGACTGCCACATCTTTCTCTCATGGAGCAGCTTTTGGGTTTAAGTTAGCAGCTGAGTGTTTAATCACTGTGCCATGAGGGCAGTTTTCAGGGGCAAATTTATAGTTATAAATGTCTACAATAACAAAAGAAGAAAAGACCCTAACTTTAAATCTTGAGGAACTAGAAAAATAACAATTCATCATCAATAGTAGTGTAAGGAAGGAAATAAAATATACTAGAGCACACATATAAATGAAACAGAAAAAAAAAGCAATCGAGAGAATCAATAAAACCAAGAATTAACTCTTTGAAAAGAGCAACAAAATGGATAAGTCGTAGCTAAACTGGCAAAAAAAAAGAGGGAGATGTTCGTAACTAAAATCAGAAATTAAACTGATAATGCAAAACCCATTCCTGACTCATGGTGATCTGACAGGCTGGAGTAGAACTGCCCCATAGAGTTTGCAAGGCTGAAATCTTTACAGAATCTGATTGTCACATCTCTCCTACAGAGTGGCTGGTGGAATTTGAACCACTGACTTTTTGGTCAGAAGCTGAGTGTTTAACCACTGCACCACTAGGAGTCTTTGAAAGTGCGAACACTACCAACAAGTTTATAGAAATTAAGGGGATTATAACAATACTATAAACAATTCTGTGCTAAAATCCTAGATAACCTAAACAGAATAACTAAATTGACAGAAACATACACACTACCTAAATTGGATTAAGAAGAAATAGAAACTGACCTATAACAAGAAAAGAGGTTAAAATTGCAATCAAACATCCCAGCAGGGAAAAGACCTTTACAAGAAGGCTTCATTCGTAAATTCTACCAAATACTAAGGCATTAGAAACAATCCTTCTCAAACACTTGTTAAAAATAGAGGAGGAAACATTTCTTAACTTATCCTGTGAGGCCAGCATTGTTGTGATAAAAAAAAAAAAAAGACAGAAAAAGATGCCTGCCTCAAGAGAAAAGGTACAGCAAAAGAAATAGCCTTCATGATTATAGATACAAAAGTCCTCACTGAAATAGTAGGAAAACAAATACAACAGCATATTAAAATGATTCTATACCATGACCAAGTAGGATTTCTCCTAGGATGTAAGACAATTTTCAATATAAGAACAGTAATATTTTTATACAAATAATGCACACCTTCCATGCTTGTTTTCCACCCATGCCCTCCCTGCTGTGAAGTATTTCCATAAGCGCCACAATGTCAAACTTAATTAATATGTAAAAAATGAGCATAGTGCACTGAAGGATACCTTGTGGTAGGAAGGGATGTATGGCAAACAAGCATAGAGGGTGTGCATTATTTGAGTAAAAACATGATAATTCTCTTAATTGATTAAAAACAGGCAAGTGACAAAATCTAACACTCTTTTAAAATAAAGGTATTCAACAAACTAAGGATAGTAGAAAATTCCTTAATATAAAGTTTATTTATAATAAAAACACAACACAGGAGGCAGAGGGTGGGGCCAAGATGGCTGACTAGGTACAAGCTACCTCAGATCCCTCTTGCAACAAAGACTCGGAAAAACAAGTGAATCGATCACATACATGACAATCTACGAACCCTGACCATCAAACACAGATCTAAAGGGTTGACCTGAGAGCCAGGTGAGCGAAAAGCTGCATCCTGAAACAGCAACTGCCTCTGAAGCCGGTGACCGGCACCATAGCCTTGAGCCCTTGTGGTTCCCTGGTGCCGAGTGGTGAGGCTGATTGCAGCTTGTTGAGGCGGGGCAGGCACAGGACACAGCCCTAACCCTCAGCCCCCTGGGGTAACCTCCATAGAGACTCAGCCAGTGCAAGCAGGCTGCACACTGACGTGGCTAACGGAAGAACGAGCAACCACGGGGAAGCAGCGACTGTTTTCGGAGCCTGGAGCCAGCATCCCAGTCAGAAAACCTTGGCGCCAGGCTTTGCACTGGGTGCAGGGGAGCTGGGCATGGCATCCTGAGATGGCGCAAACATGGGATGCAGCCCTAGCCCCCAGAAGTGACCTCGGGGCAAGCCCAGCCAGTGCCTGCAGGCAGCACAGTGATGCAGCTGACAGGAGGAGAAGTCACTGGGAGGCAGCAACTGTTTTGGAGCCTGGAGTTCAGCGTCCCAGCCAGGGAACCTTGGTGCTGGGCTTTGGACAGGGAGTGGAAGAGCTGACCATGGCTCCTGAGACAGCACAAGCACAAGACGCGGGCCTGACCCTCGGGGGAAATCTCAACCCAGGCAGTGCACACAGGCTACATGCCCCTGGGGAATCTCAGATAAAACAGTCATCACCAAGCAAGATAACTAACTTTGTCTATATTCCTGGGTGGTACTTTCTCCTATCTATCTGATTCCTCCCCTCCCTTCCCAGGCGGCTTCATTAACATTGGAATTTCCCGGGCCAGAGAGTGAAATGCTCTGCAGTTTTTTTTTGTTTTGTTTTGTTTTGTTTTTTGTCTTTTCCTAACCCATTCTCCTGGCCTGAGAGAAGCAGCTACAAGAAACCCAGGGACCAAAAATCCTTCCCTGACACCCCAAATTTGGAATAAAAGTACAGAAACATCTCCACCCAAGCATATGCGATCCACAGTCTTGAACTTTCCTCCCTACAGGGAAAAAGGTGGCTGTTACAAAGCAAAAGCAATTCTGATACTGATCTGAATGTAATTGTTTTAGCAGATTACTGGAAAGACAAGTTCTCCAGGTCTGATATCTCTACCTATTAAACAGAGCCCTCACTGACCCACAACGGGGAACTGAGGGCTGAAGCTCCACCCATACCACTTAGCCTCCTGCCATAGGGATCTGAGGATAATGACACCTACCAATCTGTAGAGGTATCAGCATTGGGTGCCTAAGGTACAGCCGCACAACCCACCCACCAAAGTCCTTTAGGAATAGGGACACACCTACCTCACTGGCACTTGGGGGAAGTCTGTCAGCATCCTGTCCCCCCTGGAATGTGACCCCTGCTGCTACTAGCACCTGGTGCACACAACTGTCACTATTACTCCTATAAGCAAATACGTGACAGTCTACCCCACACACTTGGTGACCCAAAATCAGATTCTACTCAAGAATAGTGAATGGACTCTTAGGCTTATATTTCTCGTAACAGCTCAAAGCAGCTGGTAATAAGACATTAGTGATTCAAAGGCTACAACAATCGAGACAGCGCAATCTAGTAGCCCATCTATGAATACTGAAAGAAAACAAAACAAGATAAGACTCAGTGAGCAAATATAAAATAAGTCACTACAATATCTTAGAGATGGCTCGGAGACAGCAGTCGATATCAAACCACATAAAGAAGCAGACTATTATTGCTTCTACAACTCCCCAAATTACAGAATTGAAATCTTTCCCGAATGAAGATACAATCCTGGAATTACCAGATGCAGAATATAAAAAACTAATTTACAGAATGCTTCAAGACATCAGGCATGACCTCATAAATGAAATAAGGCAATTTACAGAAAAAGCCAAGGAACACACTGATAAAGCAGTTGAAGAAATCAAAAAGATTATTCAAGAACATAGGGGAAAAATTAATAAGCTGCAAGAATCCATAGAGAGACAGCATTCAGAAATCCAAAAGATTAACAGTAAAATCACAGAATTAGACAACTCAAAAGGAAGTCAGAGGAGCAGAATGGAGCAATTGGAATGCAGAGTGGGGGAGGTGGAGGATAAGGCAATTGACACCAATATAGTTGGAGAAAAATCAGGAAAAAGAATTTTAAAAAATGAAGAAACCCTAAGAATCATGTGGGACTCTATCAAGAAGAATAACGTGCGTGTGATTGGAGTTCCAGAACAGGGAGGGATAACAGAACATACAGAGAGAATAGTTGAAGATCTGTTGGCAGAAAACTTCCCCGACATCATGAAAGACGAAAGCGTATCTATTCAAGATGCTCATCGAACCCCATATAAGATTGATCCAAAAAGAAAATCACCAAGACATATTATCATTGAACTTGCCAAAACCAAAGATAAAGAGAAAATTTTAAAAGCAGCCAGGGATAAAAGAAAGGTCTCCTACAAAGGAGAATCAATAAGTTCAGACTACTCAGCAGAAACCATGCAGTCAAGAAGGTAATGGGATGACATATACAGAGCACTGAAGGAGAAAAACAGTCAGCCAAGGATCATATATCCAGCAAAACTCTCTCTCAAATATGAACGTGAAATTAAAACCTTTACAGATGAACACAAGCTTAGAGAATTTGCAAAAACCAAACCAATGCTACAAGAAATACTAAAGAAAATTGGTCAGAAAATCAATAATAGCAGATACCAGCACAAGACAAGGTCATAGAACAGAACATCCTGATATCAACTCAAATAGCGAAGTCACAAAAACAAATTAAGATTAATTCAAAAAAGAAAAAAATGCTCAAAACAGGGAATCATTGAAGTCATTAAGTAAAAGATCACAATAACCAAAAAGAGGGACAAAATACAGGTGGCATAGAACTGCCATATGGAGAGGAAAACAAGGTGATATAGGACAATACAAGTTAGGTTTTTACTTAGAAAAATAGGGGTAAATATTAAGGTAACCACAAAGAGATCTAACAATTCCACAACTTAAAATAAAAACCGAGAAAACATAACGACTCAGCAAACATAAATTCAACTACTATGAAAATGAGGAACACACAATTTACAAAGAAAATGTCTCAGCACAAAAAAGTAACTGGAAAAATGTAATTGTCAACAATACACACAAAAAGGCATCTAAATAACAGCACTAAACACATAATTATCTATCATTACGCTGAACGTAAATGGACTAAATGTACCAATAAAGAGACAGAGAGTCTCAGACTGGTTAAAGAAACACGATCTGTCTATATGCTGCCTACAAGAGACACACCTTAGACTTAGAGACACAAACAAACTAAAACTCAAAGGATGGAAAAAAATATATCAAGCAAACAACAATCAAAAAAGAGCAGGAGTAGCAATATTAATTTCTGACAAAATAGACTTTAAAGTTAAATCCACCACAAAGGATAAAGAAGGACACTACATAATGATTAAAGGGACAATTGACCAGGAAGATATAACCATATTAAATATTTATGCACCCAGTGACAGGGCTGGAAGATACATAAAACAAACTTGAACAGAACTGAAAAGTGAGACAGACACCTCCACAATTACAGTAGGAGACTTCAACACACCACTTTTGGAGAAGGACAGGACTTCCAGTAAGAAGCTCAATACAGACATGGAAGACCTAATTGCTACAATCAACCAGCTTGACCTCATTGACTTATACAGAATTCTCCACCCAACAGTTGCAAAGTATACTTTTTTTCTAGCCCACATGGAACATTCTCTAGAATAGACCGCATATTAGGTCATAAAACAAACCTGTGCAGAATCCAAAAGATCAGAATATTACAAAGCATCTTCTCAGACCACAAGGCTATAAAAGTGGAAATCAATAACAGAAAAATCAGGGAACGAAATCAAATACTTGGAAACTGAACGATATCCTGCCGAAAAAAGACTGGGTTATAGAAGACATTAAGGATGGAATAAAGAAATTCATGAAATACAAAGAGAATGAAAACACTTCATATCAAAATCTCTGCAACACAGCAAAAGCAATGCTTAGAGGTCAATTTATACCAATGAATGCACGCATACATAAAGAAGAAAGAGCCAAAATCAGAGAACTGTCCCTACGACTTGAACAAATAGAAAGTGAGCAACAAAAGAATCCATCTGGCACCAGAAGAAAACAAATAATAAAAATTAGAGCTGAACTAAATGGATTAGAGAACAGAAAAACAATTGAAAGAATTAACAAAGCCAAAAGCTGGTTCTTTGAAAAAATTAACAAAATTGATAAACCATTGACCAGACTGACTAAATAAATACAGGAAAGGAAACAAATAACCCGAATAAGTAACAAGTTGGGCCATATAACAACAGACCCAACTGAAATTAAAAGAATCATATCAGATTATTACAAAACATGGTACTCTATCTAGCAAACTCGCAAACCTACAAGTAATGGATGAATTCCTAGAAAAACTCTACCTACCTAAACTAACACAATCAGAAGTGGAACAACTAAATAGACCCATAACAAAAAGAGAGATTGAAAAGGTAATAAAAAAAAAACCCCAGCTGAAAAAAAGCCCTGGCCCGGACAGCTTCACTGCAGAGTTCTACCAAACTTTCAGAGAAGAGTTAACACCACTACTACTAAAGGTATTTCAAAGCATAGAAAATGATGGAATACTACCCAACTCATTCTATGAATCCACCATATCCCTGATACCAAAGCCAGGTAAAGACATCACAAAAAAAGAAAATTACAGACCTATATCCCTCAAGAACATAGATGCAAAAATCCTCCACAAAATTCTAGCCAATAGAATTCAACAACATATCAAAAAAATAATCCACCACAACCAAGTGGGATTTATACCAGGTATGCAAGGCCGGTTTAATATTCGAAAAACCATTAATGTAATCCACCATATAAATAAAACAAAAGACAAAAACCACATGATCTTATCAATTGATGCAGAAAAGGCATTTGACAAAGTCCAACACCCATTCATGGTAAAAACTCTCAGCAAAATAGGAATTGAAGGAAAATTCCTCAACACAACAAAGGGCCTCTATACAAAGCCAACAGCCAACATCACTCTAAATGGAGAGAGCCTGAAAGCATTTCCCTTGAGAACGGGAACCAGACAAGGATGCACTTTATCACCACACTTATTCAACATTATGCTAGAGGTCCTAGCCAGAGCAATTAGGCTAGACACAGATAAAAGGCATCTGGATTGGCAAGGAGGAATTAAAATTATCTCTATCTGGAGATGACATGATCTAATACATAGAAAACCCTAAGGAATCCTCCAGAAAACTACTGAAACTAATAGAAGAGTTCAGCAGAGTCTCAGGTTATAAGATAAACATACAAAAATCACTTGGATTCCTCTACATCAATAAAAAGAACATTGAAGAGGAAATCACGAAATCAATACCATTCACAGTAGCCCACAAGAAGATAAAATACTTAGGAATAAATCTTACCAAAGATGTAAAAGACCTATACAAAGAAAACTACAAAGTACTACTGCAAGAAACTAAAAAGGACCTACCTAAGTGGAAAAACATACCTTGCTCACGGATAGGAAGACTTAACATAGTAAAAATATCTATTCTACCGAAAGCCATCTATACATACAATGCACTTCCGATCCAAATTCCAATGACATTTTTTAATGTGATGGAGAAACAAATCACCAACTTCATATGGAAGGGAAAGAAGCCTTGGATAAGTAAAGCATTACTGAAAAAGAAGAAGAAAGTGGGAGGCCTCACTCTACCAGATTTCAGAACCTATTATACAGCCACAGTAGTCAAAACAGCCTGGTATTGGTACAACAACAGGCACATAGACCAATGGAACAGAACTGAGAACCCAAATATAAATCCAACCACATATGAGCAGCTGATATTTGACAAAGGTCCAGTGTCAGTTAATTGGGTAAAAGATAGTCTTTTTAACAAATAGTGCTGGCATAACTGGATATCCATTTGCAAAAAAATGAAACAGGACCCATGCCTCACACCATGCACAAAAACTAACTCCAAGTGGATCAAAGACCTAAACATAAAGACTGAAACGATAAAGATCATGGAAGAAAAAACAGGGACCACCTTAGGAGCCCTAATACAAGGCATAAACAGAATACAAAACATTACCAAAAATGACGAAGAGAAACCAGATAACTGGGAGCTCCTAAAAATCAAACACCTCTGCTCATCTAAAGACTTTACCAAAAGAGTAAAAAGACCACCTACAGACTGGGAAAAAAATTTCAGCTATGACATCTCCAACCAGCGCCTGATCTCTAAAATCTATATGATTCTGTTAAAACTCAATCACAAAAAGAAAAACAACCCAATCAAAAATTGGGCAAAGGGTATGAACATGCACTTCACTGAAGAAGATATGCAGGCAGCTAACAGATACATGAGAAAATGCTCTCGATCATTAGCCATTAGAGAAATGCAAATTAAAAATACGATGAGATTCCATCTCACTCCAACATTAATCCAAAAAACACAAAATACTAAATGTTGGAGAGGCTGTGGAGAGATTGGAACTCTTATAAACTGCTGTTGGGAATGTCAAATGGTACAACCACTTTGGAAATCTATCTGGCGTTATCTTAAACAGTTAGAAATAGAACTACCATCCAACCCAGAAATCCCACTCCTCGGAATATACCCTAGAGAAATAAGAGCCTTCACACGAAGAGATATAGGCACACCCATGTTTATTGCAGCTCTGTTTACAATAGCAAAAAGCTGGAAGCAACCAAGGTGTCCATCAATGGATGAATGGATAAATAAATTATGGTATATTCACACAATGGAATACTACGCATCGATAAAGAACAACGACGAATCTGTGAAACATTTCATAACATGGAGGAACCTGGAAGGCATTATGCTGAGTGAAATTAGTCAGATGCAAAAGGACAAATATGTAGAAGATCACTATTATAAGATCTTGAGAAATAGTACAAACTGAGAAGAATGCACTTCTTTTGTGGTTATGGGGGAGGGAGGGTGGGAGAGGCTTATTTACTGATTAGATAGTAGATAAAAGCTGCTTTAGGTGAAGGGAAGGACAATACTCAATGCAGGGAAGGTCAGCTCAATTTGACTGCACCAAAAGCAAAGAAATTTTCAGGATAAACTGAATGCTTCAAAGGTTAGTGGAGCAAGGGCAGGGGTTTGGGAACTATGGCTTAAGGGAACTTCTAAGTCAATTGGCAAAATAAATTCTGTTAAGAAAACATTCTGCATCCCACTTTGAGTGTGGCATCTGGGGTCTTATATGCTAGCAAGCAGCCATTTAAGATGCATCAATTGGTCTCAACCCACCTGGATCAAAGGAGAATGTAGAACACCAAGGTCACACGATAACAATGAGGCAGAAAGGGCCACATGAACCAGAGACTTACATCATCCTGAGACCAGAAGCACTAGATGGTGCCTGGCCACAACCGATGACTGCCCTGACAGGGAGCACAACAGAGAACCCCTGAGGGAGCAGGAGAACAGTGGGATGCAGACCCCAAATTCTCATAAAAAGACCAGACTTAATGGTCTGACTGAGTCTAGAGGAATCCCAGCAGTCATGGTCCCCAAACCTTCTGTTGGCCCAGGACAGGAACCATTCCCAAAGACAACTCATCAGACATGGAAGGGACTGGACAATGGGTTGGAGAGAGATGTAGATGAAGAGTGAGCTGCTTGTATCGGGTGGACACTTGAGACTGTGTTGGCACCTCCTGTCTGGAGGGGAGATGGGAGGGTAGAGAGGGTTAGAAACTGGCAAAACAGTCATGAAAGGAAAGACTGGAAGGAGGGAGTGGACTGACTCATTAGGGGGAGAATAAATGGGAGTATGTAGTAAGGTGTATATAAGTTTACATGTGACAGGGTGACTTGATTTGTAAACGTTCACTTAAAGCAGAATAAAAATTATTAAAAAAAAAATAACAAGCATCATATTCAATGATGGAAGAGTGAAAATTTTCCCCGCAATATCAAGAACAAGGCATGGTTGCTCATGTTTATCACTGCTAATCAACACTGTACTGATAGTCCAAGCCAAAACTATTAGGAAAAACAAAGAAACACAAAATAAGTAACATCCATATCAGAAAAAAAGAAAAACAATCTCTATTTGCAAGTAATTTAATAATCTGTAAAATCCCAGAAGAATCCAAAGAAAACTCCTGCAGATAATACACAAATTCATTAAGGTTTCAGGGCAGAAGATCAATCCACAGACATCAGCTGTGTTTCTATGCTCCAGCACAAACAATCTGAAAAGGAAATTATGAAAACCATTGTTTTTACAATCATAAGCAGAAGAATAAAACACTTAGAAAAAATCTGTCCATGGAGGTTGTCATGGATTGAACTGTGTCCCCCCCAAAATCTGTGTTTCAAATTGGCTAGGCCATGATTCCTAGTATTTTGTGATTCTTCAGAATTTTGTAATCTGATGTGATTTTCCTATGCGTTGTAAATTCTATTTCTATGATGTTAATACGATGGGATTAGTGGAAGTTATGCTAACGAAGCAGGACTAAATCTATAGGATTAAATTTGTGTTTTAGCCTAATCTCTTTTGAGATGAAAGAAGGGAGCAGAGTGGGAATGCTTTCAGACTCTACATTTAGGGTGATGTTGGCTATGGGCTCTGTGTAAATGCCCTTTATTAGGCTGATGAATCTCCCTTCTATTCCTATTTTGCTGAGAGTTTTTATCCTGAATGGGTGTTGGACGTTGTCAAATGCCTTTTCTGCATCAATTGTTAAGATCATATGGTTCTTGTCTTTTTTTTTTTTTCGTTTATATGATGGATTACGTTGGTTGTTTTTCTGATGTTGAACCATCCTTGCCTACCACTCGTTCATGGTGAATTCTTTTTATCATTATTACTTTGATATGTTGTTGAATTCTATTGGATAGAATTTTGTTGAGGATTTTTGCATCTAAGTTCCTGAGGGATATTGCTCTGTAATTTTCTTTTTTTCATGGTGTCTTTACCCAGTTTTGGTATCAGGGATATGCTGGGTTCATAGAATGAGTTTGGGAGTATTCCATCCTTTTCTGTACTCTGAAATACATTTATTAGTAGTGGTGTTAATTCTTCTCTGAAAGTTTGGTAGAATTCTCCAGTGAAACCTTCAGGGCCAGGTTTGTTTTTTTTTTTCTTTGCTGTTGTTCAGGGTTTTTAAATTAACTTTCCTATCTCTTGTTATGAGTTTATTCAGCTGTTCTACCGCTGTGTTATTTTAGGTAGGTAGTGTGTTTCTAGAAATTCATCCATTTCATCTAGTATTTCAAATTTCTTAGAGCACAATTTTTTTTTCAGGGTAATTAGATACAAATCTTTTAATTTCAGTTGGGTCTGTTTTGATATGGCCCATCTCATTTCTTATTTGTGTTATTTGCTTCTTCTCACATTTTTCTTTTGTCAGTTTGGAAAATGGTTTATCAATTTTGTTAGTTTTTTCAAAGAATCAGCTTTTGGTCTTCTTAACTCTTTCAACTGTTTTTTCTGTTTTCTATTTCATTTAATTCTGCTCTTACTTTTATTATTTGCTTTCTTCTGGTGCCTAAGGGTTTCTTTTGTTGCCCTCTTTCTATTTGTTCAAGTCATAGGGATAATTCTTTGCTTTTGGCCCTCTCCTCTTTTTGGATTTATGCGTTTATTGATATGAATTGACTTCTGAGTACTGCTTTAGCTGTGTTCCAAAGGCTCTGATAGAAAGTGTTTTCATTCTCATTGGATTCTGTGAATTTCTTTATTCCATCCTTAATTTCTTCTATAACCCAGTCATTTTTGAGCAGGGTGTTGTTCACTTTCCAAGTGTTTGATTTCTTTTCCCTGTTTTTTCTGGTATTGACTTCTACTTTTATGGCTTTACCATCAGAGAAGATGCTTTGTGATATTTCGATATTTTTGATTCTGTTAAGGCTTGCTTTATGACCTAATATGTAGTCTATTCCAGAGAATGTTCCATGTGTGTTGTAAAAGACATATACTTGGCTGCTGTTGGGCGGAGCGTTCTGTATATGTCTGTGGTCAAGTTGGTTCATACTTTCATATATCTTCAGTGTCTTTATTGAACTTCTTTCTGGATGTTCTGTCCATCACCAATGTGGCGTGTTGAAGTCTCCTACTATTATTCTAGAACTTTCTATCTCACTTTTCTAAGCTGTTAGAGTTCGTTTTATGTATCTTGAAGCCCTGTCATTGGCTGCATAATTTAATATGGTTATACCCACCTAGTATTTCATCCCTGTAATCATTATATAGTGTCCTTCCTTAACCTTTCTGCTGGACTTAACCGTAAAACCTATTTTGTGAGCAATTAATATTGTCACACCTGCTCTGTTTTGATTGTTGTTTGCTTGATATATTTTTTTCCATCCTTTGAATTTTTGTTTGTGTCTCCAAGTCTAAGGCGTGTCTCTTTTAGGCTTCGTATAGACGGATCGTGTTTTTTTATCCATTCTGCCATTCTCTGTCTCTTTACTGGTGCATTCAGCCCATTTACATTCAGCATAATTATGAATAGATATGTTGTCATTTTGATGTCTTTTTGTGTGTATTGTTGACGGTTTCTTTTTTCCAGTTAATTTTTTGTGCTGAATAGTTTATCCTCATATATTGTCTTTTCCTCTTATTTGTTTTTGTTTTTTTTTTTTTTTTTGCTGAGTCATGGTGTTTTTAATCATCTTGTATGCATGTGAAAGCTGGTTAAAGAAGAACTGATGCCTTTCAACGATGGCATTGGCGAAGGATATTGAAAATACCATAGACTGCCAGAAGAATGAACAAATCTGTCTTGGAAGAAGTATAGCCAAAATGCTCATTTGAAGCAAAGATGGCAAGACTTTATCTCACATATTTTTGACATATTATCAGGAGGGACTAGTGTATGAGGGATATCATGCTTGGTAATGTAAAGGGTCAGTAAAAAAGAGGACGACCCTCAATGAGATGGACTGATACAGTGGCTGCAACAATCGGCTGAAACACAGCAACTGTTAATGAGTATGGCCCAGAACTCGATAGTGTTTCATTCTGTTGTACATAGGGTCGCTATGAGCTGGAATTGACTGGACAGCACCTAATAACTACAGAAATCTTTCCCCCTGTCTCTGTGTATTTCTCTATGTCTGACTGAGTGAATTTATTATTTTCTCTGCATTTCTCTGTATTTTTTCCATCTTCCTTCCCTTCTGTACATCTCTGCCTCTCACTCTGCTTCTCTTTTGTTCTTCTCATCAGTCTTTGTGTCTGTTTCTCTCTCTCCATGTCTCTGGGTGTCTTTGTCTATCTCTGAACATCTCTTTTTGCCTCTTTCCTTCTCTCTCTCTATCCCCCTTTCAATCTGTCTCAAAATCTGTATCTCACTTTTCCTTTCTGTCTCGCTGTCTTTGTCTGTCTGTCTGTCCTGTCTCTGTCTCTGGGAGGAGGTAGTTCTGCTTCTCCCTGGATTTCTGTGTCTATTTCTTATTCTCTCTCTCTGATTTTGTTTTCCTCTCTGCACTTCTCTTTGTGTCTCTCTAGCTCTCTCTTTCCAACTCTATGTATCTCTATGTTTCTCTCTGTGTTTCTATTTTAAACTACTCATGCTTTTGGTGTCGTATCTAATATTTTATTACAAAACCTAGATCATGAATATTTAACCCTATGTTTTCTTCTGAAATTTGCATATGCTTCGTTCTAATCATTTGGACATTGACACATTTTCAGCTAATTATTCAGCTAATTTCAGCTAATTTTGTTATGTAGAATGATATAAGCTCAAAATCCCTTCCTCTGTATGTGAATATCCGTTGTCCAAGGAATATTTGTGAAGAGATTATTCTTTTCTTATCGAATGGTCTTTGCACTTTGGTTGAAAACTAATTGGCCTAAATCAAGTGGTCTCTGATTTCTATTACTCTGTCTATACTCACATTAAGTGATGGTTAAGGTTATGTGTCAACTTGGCGCGGCCATAATTCTCAATGGCTTGGCAGTTATGATGTAGTTTGGCAGCTGTGTGATGACGTAATCACTTCCGTAGTCATATCTGATACAATGCTATCACGTCCATGGTGAGATCTGCTCCAAACAGTTAATCAGTTGAAAATGAGTTTCCTAAGGGGTATGTTCTACATCCAATGCATGTGACTTTCTGGCAAAGGTCACTGGCTTTATCTTACTCTGGATCCTGCATCTGTCCTCTGGTTCTTGGTGCTTGAGCTAGCAGCTTACCTGGCACTCTTGGGATTTGTCAGCCTTTGTACCCTACGAGCCAGGGAACTGACATATTACCTGCCAATCTTCGTGCTAGTTGGCCTTCATAGCCTGTGAGCTAGAGGCCTGCTGTCTGACCTGCTGATCTTGGGTTTCCAGAACCTGCAGCTATGTGAAGCTATGTGACTCAGGATAAACCTCCGACCTCACCCATGGACTTAGGACTTTCTAGTCTTTACAACCACATGAGCCATTTTCTTGATATAAATTTCTCCCCCCGCATCTCTCTCCTTCTCTGTATACACACACACACACATATACATACACATGCGTACATATACATATACATATAAATGCACCTATATATATACACACACATATACGTATATACACATGTAGACATATACACACGTACATATACACACACACGCATATATATTCATATGCTACATTGATTTTGCTTCTCTAGAAAACATCCTAAAATGGTCATTATCACACTGTTTTGATTTCTATACCTTTGTAAAAGGTTTTGATATTTGGGCAGTGTGTCTTCCAACTTTGTTCTTCTATTTCAAGACTCAGTTGATTTGTGGTGCTTGGCTTTGCCATTTCTAAAAGTGGTTGTCTGGATTTTAATCAGGATTGCATTAAATATGTAGATAAGTTTTGGTAGTATTTCCTCATTACCAATATTAATTCTCTAAAACCATGACATGGTTTAGGGCTTTTTAAGTTTCTTTCACCAATGTTTTGTAGTTTTAAGTGTTTACTAAATTTCTTTCTGAAGTGTTTATTGCTGTTGTATAGAAACATAGCTAATTTTTGTAGGTTGATTTATTTTTACTCTGAATACTTTGCTAAATTCATTTATTGCTATAATATTTTGTGTTGTTTCTTAGGAATTCCTCTGTCTACATAAAATCAAGTCTTTTACCAATACAGCTATTTTTACTTCTGAGTCTCTAATTTGGATGATTTCTACATTATTTATTCTCTCCTGTAAAACTGCTCTGGTAAGAAGGTTAAGTAATATGTTAAATAAAACTTGAAAGAAAAGACACCTTTGGCCAACATGGCACCGTAGGCAGAAGCACCTTGACGTCCCTCTGCAGCAAAGACCTGAAAAACTAAGTAAAACAGAGAAAAACATCATTACTGGAATGTGAAGTGCCTAAAAGATAAAAGAATTCAGCCAAGCACCGAATGGAATAGGAAACTGACAGACAACAGAGGGAGAGGAGAGATGTGTGCAGAGGGCACCATCACTAATGCAGCATGGATCCGCCATCTTGGATTCCAGCTGGGGATTGGCAGTCAGTAGGAGACAGAGGACCTGGTAACCAGTGATACATGCTTTCCCACGCCGCCTCCCCCCCCCCCCCGCCCATTCTCTTCCGGCTGCTCCATTTCTGAGCTTCCTGGCTGGCTGTGGTGACTCAGCCGCCTGGAAAGTGCAGCATCTGTGCTACTTGGATTCTCCCCACCTATTTTGGAGATCAGCGGACAGGGAGTACAGGAAAGCAGCTTTACAAAACTCCCAGCAGGAGACAGAGCATCTGGTAAGGAGCAATATATGCTTTCCTAACCCTCCCCTTCTTCCACCCCCTTCGGCCTCCTCTACTTCCCACCAGCTGCAGTCTTGGCCAGGAGGCAACTGCTTTGGCCTCAGACTGCTTGGATTCACCCTGCCCACAATGGCCAGGCTCCTGAGCAGATGTTGGTTCCTTCTGTCTTTGTTGGTTTCTTCTGTAGCTCCTAGCACCTTCTCCTACTTTCTCTGGAACACCTGGCTCCGTGTGCCATCTTTGCTTCTTCTTGAAAGGCTGAGAGCCATGCTTGACTGGGTAATCACTCCCCCGGCCCAAGGCACCACGCTTGGGGGGATCCCTGGGGCTTTTGTTTGCCTTATTTTGCTTTGCTCTGTTTTGTTTGTTTGTTTTCTTTTTCTTTTTGCCGATTGGGAGCTCCTTCTAGCTGAGCTACACTGCACGGCTTAGGAGACATTCCCCCAGTCTATGCACCTGAGTACCTGGGGGCATCTTTTATTTTCTTCTTTCTATATTTTTTTTCTTTTCTCTCTCTTTTTCTCTCTATGTCTCATTTCTCTACACTTGTCATCTTTTCCTGTCTCCTGAATACCTGGTGCTGTGTGACATCTATGCTCCCTCTAGCCAGGCTATACTGCACAGCCTGGGAGCCACTCCCCCAGTCTAAGCTGCCCCTGTGATGGTACTCCGGGACTCCTGGGGGCTATTCTTTTCCAAATTTTTGTCTAGATTTTTTTTTTGTCTTTTTTCCCTTGTTTTGTTTGTTCGTTTGCTCCATTTTTGGGTCTCTTCTCTCCACTTCAAAGGCAAGCTCCCTTAGCACTTTTTTTCTTCAGTTCTTTACTTGTTTGTTTTTAGCTCCTGTTTCTCTCTCCTCTTTCCCATACAACTATTAGCTCAACACATCACAACCTCCCCCATCTTTCATGTCTACCTGCACCATGCACTGAACATCATACTTCCAAGCAGCAGAGGCACGGCCTACTTGAACCTGCCCAGCACTGATTCCTGGTCCATGCTGTGAGCCCTAGTTCATGCCACAAACAACCCATCCCAGCCCCTCCCCTTCAGCTGGACCTGCCATTTGCACCATAGCTGATTGACTGGCACTGCCCATTGGATGAGGTGAAAAGTACTGTGACTACAGATGAGCAAACAACAAAGAACGCACTGCTCCACTGCTCAGACTTAACCAAATAAAACAGACAAGCAGAATGAAACAAACAAATCTACAATCAAGAAACAAAGAAAATAACTACTGAATATCCAAAAGACAGTAGGCAATATCAGAACATACTACAAAAAACAGGACAGGATGGTTCCAGCAGGCATCCAAAATAAACACCAGATGACTTTCCAGTGAAGAAAAGGTACTAAAACTACCTGATAGGAATTCAAGTCTCTAGTATTTAGAGTGATCCAAGAGCTGAAGCAAAGAGCAGACAAAAATGAGGAAAAAACAGACAAATTTTTGGAAAAGGCAGACAAATTCATGGAAAATACAGACAAAAAAGGAACAATTCAGGAAAGTAATACAGGAACAAAATGACAAACTAAACTCACAACTAATAATCATACAAAAACACAATTAGAAATCCAAAAGATAAGATTTCAGAAAGGGACAGTGTCATAGAAGGGCTGAGGAGCAGGTTTGAAACAATGGAAGACAAAATTAGCGAAATTGAAGACAAATAGTTGGATACAACTGTTTGAGGAAAAATCAGAAATAAAGAACAATAAAGAAACCCGGAGAATTATGTGGGATGCAAACAAAAGCAAAAATTTGCAAGTGATTGGAGTTCCAGAACAGAGAGAGAAAATGGAAAACACAGAGATCACTGAAGAACTACTGACAGAAAACTTCCCTAGTTTTATGAATGATGAAAAGCTGACCATCCAAGAAGCTCAGTGAACCCCGTATAGGTTAGAATCCCAAAGAAAAATGCCAAGGCCTATCATAATCACAATAACTAAAACCAAAGATAAAGAAAAAATACTTGCAAGCAGCTCAAGAAAAACAAAAAAGTCACATACAGAGGAGAAACAATAAGACTAAATTCTGATTATTCAGCAAAAACCATGCAGGCAACAAGGCAATGGGCTGACATATATAAAACCTTGAAAGGAAAAATTTGTCAACCAAGAATAATATATCCTGTAAAACTTTCATTCAAATTAGCACGTTTCCAGATAAGCAGAAATTAACAGAATATGTAAAAGCCAAACCAAAACTACAAGAATTATTAAAGGGAGCCATTTGGTCTGAGAACACAAAACATCAGACCGCGGCCTGAATCTAGGAGGCAAGGTTGCACCATCCGCATATCAACCTAGGAAATGAACTCTCGAGAACTACCCAAAACCAAAACAACTGCAACAGGGAACCAGAGAGGTTAATCTGTAATTGACAAAAACGTCAGGAAAATAAAAGAGGGAATAGATGGTATAGGTATAGAACTTTCTAATGGAGAGGAAGGCCAGGCAGTATCAAGCAATAGTAGACTGGCTCAAACCTAGGAAGATAAGGGTAAATTTCAAGTTAACCACAACCTCAAGAAACCTATCCATCAAAATAAAGAAGAAAAATATAAAGTCTCAATAAAAAAAAAAAAAAGCTATTTAAAAACAAAAAGAAACCCACAAAGAAAAGGGACTCAGCACGGGCGAGTAATAGAAACAAAGACTCTGTTAGCACCACACACACACACAAAAAAAAAACTACAAAATGATAGCAATAAACTCAGCCCTATCAATAATTACACTGAATGCAAATGGCAGAAATGCAGCCATAAAGAAATGCACAGTGAAAGAATGGATTAAAAAAAAAAAAACAGGATCTATCAATATGCTGTCTATAATAAAACACACCTTAGAAACAAAGACATAAATTATTAAAAATCAAAGGATGGAAGAAATGCATCAAGCAAATAACTACCAAAAAAGAGCAGGAATGGGAACACTAATCTGAGATAAGATAGAATTAAAAACAAAATCCACCATAAAAGAGAAAGAAGGGCATTATATAATGATTAAAGGGATGATCCATCATGAATATACCCACAATAAACATCTACACACCCAATGACAAGGCTCCAAATACATAAAGCAAACTCTAACAGCAATGAAAACAGAAATTGACACTTCCACAGTAATAGCAGGAGACTTCAACACACCCCTCTCAGTAAAGGGCAGAACATCTAGAAAGAAACTCAGCAAAGATACAGAAAAACTAAAGAGCACAATCAGCCAACTTGACCTCATAGGCATATACAGAACACTCCACCCAACAGCTGCAAAGTAAACATTCTATTCCAACATACACAGAACATTCTCCAGAATAGACCACATCTTAGGCCACAGAGCAATCCTCAAGAAAATCCAAAATTTTGAGATAATACAAAGTATTTTCTCTGACCACAATGCCATGAAAGTGGAACTGAACAACAGAAAGTGTAAGGAAAAACAAAAAATCAATTTCCTGGAAACTGAATAACACCATGCTTAAAAACAACTGGGTAATAGAAGAAACCAAAGATAGAATGGAAATTTGCTAGAATCAAGCAAGAATGAAAACACATCATACCAAAACCTTTGGGACCCAGCAACGGCAGTCCTCAGAGGTCAACTTATAGCACTAGATGTCACATCAAAAAAGAAGAAAGGGACAAAATCAAAACATTCGCTACGCAACTTAAATAGAAAGAAAAGAGGAAAAAAAACACACACACCCATCAGAAGAAAGGAAAGAATAAAGATCAGAGCAGAGATAAATGAAATAGAGAATAGAAAAACAATAGAAGGGATCAACAAAACCAGAAGTTGTTTCTTTGAAAGGATCAACAAAATCGATACATCACTGGCCAAACTGACAAAAGAAAAGCAGGAGAGAACACAAATAACCCAAATAAGAAATGATATGGGGGACATTACAACAGACCCAACTGAAATAAAAAGGATCATAAAGGAGTATTGTTAAAAACTATACTCCAAGCTATTTGAAAGCCCAGAGGAAATGGACAAATTTCTAGAGACACACTACCTACCCTAACTAACACGAAATGACATTGAAAATCTGAACAGACCCATAACAAGAGATTGACATGGTAAAAAAAAAAAAAAAACTCCCACCAAAAAACAATCCCTGGCCCAGATGGCTTCACTGGAGACTTCTACCAAACATTCAGAGAAGAGCTTACGCCAGTACTACTCAAACTATTTCAGAACGTAGAAAATGAAGCAATACTTCCAAATTCATTCTTTGAAGCCAGCATAACCCTGATAGCAAAACCAGGCAAAGATGCCACAAAAAAAGAAACTTGCAGAACAATATCTCTCATGAATATAGATGTAAAAATTCTCAACAAAATTCTAGCCAATAGATTTCAGCATCATATCAAAAAATAATACACCGTGACCAAGTAGGATTCATTCCAGTTATGGAAGGATATTTCAATGTTAGAAAACCAACCAATGTAACCCACCACATATATAAAAGGAAAGAATCACATGATCTTCTCAATCGACACACAAAAAGCACTCAACAAAGTCCTACATACATTCCTGATAAAAACTGTCAATAAAATAGGTATAGAAATAAAATTTCTCAACATAATAACAGGCATCTACGCAAAATGAATGTCCAACATCGTTCCCAATGGAGAGAGGCTGAAAACATTCCCTTTAGAACAGGAACAAGACAAGGTTGCCCTTTATCACCACTACTATTTAACATTGTGTTGGAAGTCTTAGCTAGACCAACGAGGCAAGAAACAGAAATAAAGGGCATCCAAAGTGGTACTGAAGAAGTTAAACTGTCCTTATTCCCAGGTGATATGATACTTTTTAGAAAATCCAAAAGACTCCAGGAGAAAACTACTGGAACTAATAGATTCAGCAGAGTAGCAGGATACAAGATCAACATACAAAAATCAGTTGGATTTCTATTCACTAATAAAGACAATGATGAAAAGGAAATCTGGAAAACAAAACCATTCATAATAGCCCCTACAAAAAATAAAATACTTGGGAATAAATCTAACCAGGGATGTAAAAGACCTATTCAAAGAAAACTACAAAACACTACTGCAAGAAACAAGAGATCTCCATAAATGGAAAAACATGCCATGCTCATGGATAGGTAGACCCAACATTGTGAAAACGACAATTCTACCCAAAGTGATTTACAAATACAATGCAACCCCCATCCAAATACCAACAACATTCTGTAGAGAGAAGGAAAAACTTATCATTAACTTTATATGGAAACAGAAGATGCCCGGTATAAGTAAAGCACTACTGAAGAAGAATAAAATAGGAGCACTACCTGACCTCAGAACCTACTATACAGCTACAGTAATTAAAACAGTCTGGTACTGGTACAACTACAGATAGTGACCAATGGAACAGAGTGGAGAACCAATATGACATACATAACTACATTAATATATGACAGATCCCCTTCATGTTGTTAGAAATTACATCTTCCTATATTGTATGCCAACTAATATGGGTTTATAATTATTTATGTATTCATTTGCTTCTTAAACCATAGAGGTAATGCTGACATCCCAGAAGTCTAGAAATCATGGCTTTTATATTTATCTGTTGATATATTTACCCATTTTTTTTGTATGGCTTCAATTTATCATCAAGTGTGCTTTCAATTCAGCCTGAGGAACTCCGTTTAGCATTTTTTTGTAGAGCGGATCTAGTAATGAATTATCTCAGCTTTTATTTATTTGTAATTGTCTTAATTTTTCCTCAACTTTTTTTAAGGTTAGTGTTACCAGTTTAAAATTAGTTATTGAAAATTTGTCTTTTTTAGCACTTTAAATATGAGGTTATACTTGTTCTAATATCCATGATATCTGATAAAATATCTTACTGAGGGTCATTTTTGTGTGATGATTTACTTCTCTCATTACTTTCAAGATTATCTCTCCAGTATTTGCTTTCTGTTGTTCTATCATAGCATGTCTGAGTGTGGTTGTCTTTAAGGTTTTCTTATTTACAGTTCACTGAGTTTTTTGCATATGTCATTGTTTTTGTTTTATTAGATCCCATCAACTTGATTCTGAGTCGTGAGACCACATGCGTACAAAGTAGAACTGCTCCATAGGATTTCCAGGGCTGTGACCTTTTGGAAGGAGAACCCCAGGTTTCTCTTCTGAGGTGCCTCAAGGTGGGTTTGAACTACCCACCTTTTAGCTAGTAATCAAGTATTTAACAGTTTGTTTTACTGTTATATGTGTAGGTTAATGTATTTCCTCAAATCTGGGAAGTATTAAGCCATAATTCCTTCAGATCAGAATCTCCTTAGGTAGTCTGTCTGCCTATTTCTCTCCTTTTTGTGGACCAATAATACAGCATACATTAGTATGCGTAATGATGTCTCACTGGTCCACCAGACTCTATTCATTTTTTTTAATTTTTACTGTGCTTAAAGTGAAAGTTTACAAATCAAGTCAGTCTCTCACACAAAACCGTACATACACCTTCCTACACACTCCCAATTACTTTCCCCCTAATAAGAAAGTCAGCTCCTTCCCCCCACACTCTCTTTTCGTGTGCATCTTGCCAGCTTCTAGGCCCCTCTACCCCCTCCAGGGAGGAGATGCCAACATAGTCTCAAGTGTCCACCTGATGGAAGAAGCTCTCTCCTCAAAAGCATCCCCTCTCCAGCCCGTTGTCCAGTCCAATTCATGTCCAAGAGTTGGCTTTGGGAATGGTTCTTATCCTGGGCCAACAGAAGGTCTGGGGCCCATGACCACCAGGGTCCTTCCAGTCTCAGTCAGACCATTAAGTTGGGTCTTTTTACAAGAATTTGAGACTCTGTTCATTTTTACATACTCCTTTTTTTTTTTTTTCTGCTTGTCTGATTGGTGATGTCAATTATCCTACCTCCAAGTCTTCCGGTTCTTCCTGCTAAAACCTGCTAAGTAACATCTTCCAGTGAATTTTTCATTTTAGCTATTGTGCTTTTAATCTGCAGAATATCAATCTAGTTCATTTTTATACTTTTCATCTCTTATTGTTTTCTTTTGTAGTTTTTAAAAGGAAGATTTATTTGACAAGTTCCACTTAGCACAATACATCTAAAGGGAAAGTTTTAAATTAAGGCCTCAGAGTTTCATACAAACATCAAGACCACAATCCTAAAGTATTGGTATTGTGTCTCATTTTCCCCATTAACTTAAAAAGAAGCTTAAACATACATACATTTCAAGTTATTAAATGGGACTAGAATTAACAAACATGCCGAATGTTTCCCCTTTAATTACAAACACAACTCATACATTTGAGTTTTACCAAAAAGCAAGTATTTCGTCATGCATTCAGTGTTCAGTGGTAATGCGGTATAAGACATCATTTAAGGGAACTGAACTGCTTTAACCTAAATAGCTTCCTGCTTAAGTACATCCTACAGCTAACTCAAGAAAAGCTGAAAATTGTTTAACAGTTATAGTTTACTCAAGCTTTGTTGTTACACCTCAGTGAATGTTTCATGTTCAAAACACTGAACCTGAAATTGTTTTAAAACAAACCTGATTTTCCTCCCCGCCCAAGCTCTGCCCCTCCATACCATGATGCTCTGCAGGCCTCTACTAGGTCCCCGCCCAGGGGAGAGTTGTCGCCCCACACGGCCGGGCGGGGGCCACGAGGAAACATTCGGAAACCACCCCCCAAATTCAGGCATCAGTTCCAGGCGAAGGCTTTCTTTTCTCTGTGGGCTGTAGAGGAAGGTCTTTGTTATCAGTCTTCCCTGGTCTAGGATCTTTTCAGCACAGGGAACCTGGATCCAAAGGACATATGCTCCTGGCTCTTATTTCTCAGTGGTATGAGGTACCCTGTTTCTGTACTTGCTTCTCTTTTTTCAGTAATTTTTATTGCACTTTAAGTGAAAGTTCACAAGTCAAGTCAGTCTTTCAGGTAAACCTTATATACACGTTGCTATATACTCCCAGTTACTCTCCTCTTAATAAGAAAGCCCGCTCTCTCCCTCCACTCTCTCTTTTCGTGCCCATTTCGTCAGCTTCTAACCCCCTTTACCCTATCATCTCCCCTCCAGGCAGGAGATGCCGACATAGTCTCAAGTGTCCACCTGATCCAAGACGCTCACTCCTCATCAGCATCCCTCTCCAACCCACTGACCAGTCCAATCTATGTCTGAAGAGTTGGCTTCGGGAATGGTTCCTGTCCTGGGCCAGCAGAAGGTCTGGGTGCCATGACCACTGGTGTCCTTCCGGTCTCAGTCAGACCTTTAATTCTTGTCTTAGTAGAATTAGGGTTCTGCATCCCACTGCTCTTCTGTTCCCCCAGGGATTCTCTGTGTGTTCCCTGTCAGGGCAGTCATCCGTTGTAGCTGGGCAACATCTAGTTCTTCTGGTCTCTGGCTGATGTAACCCCTGGTTCATGTGGCCCTTTCTGTCTCTTCGGCTCATAATTACCTTTGTCCTTGGTGTTCTTCATTCTCTTTTGATCCAGATGGGTTGAGACCAATTGATGCATGTTAGATGGTTGCTTGCTAGCGTTGAAGGCCCCAGATGCCACTCTTCAAGTTGGTATGCAGGATGTTTTGTTAATAGATTTTATTACGCCAATTGCCTTAGATGTCCCCTGAAATCGTGGTCCCCAAACCCCTGCCCCTGCTACACTGGCCTTCGAAGCATTCAGTTTATTCAAGACACTTCTTTGCTTTTGGTTTAGTCCAACTGTGCTGACTTCCCTGTATTGTGTGTTGTCTTTCCCTTCAACTAAGGTAGTTCTTATCTAGCAAGTAATTAGTGAATACCCCTCCCCCACCATTCCTCCCGCCCTCCTCTCGTGACCACAAAGGAATGTTTTCTTCTCAGTTTAAACTATTTCTCAAGGTCTTATAATAGTGGTCTTGTACAATATTTGTCCTTTTGCAACTGACTATTTTCACTCAGCATGATGCCTTCCAGGTTCCTCCATGTTATGAAATGTTCCACACATTCCTCACGGTTCTTTATGAATGTACACTATTCCATTGTGTGAATATACCGTAATTTATTTATCCATTCATCTGTTGATGGGCACCTTGGTTGCTTCCATTTTTTGCTATTTTAAACAGTGCTGCAATAAACATGGGTATGCATATATCTGTTCATGTAAAAGCTCTTATTTCTCTAGGATATATTCCGAGGAGTGGGATTGCTGGATTGTATGGTAGTTCTATTACTAGCATTTTAAGGAAGTACCAAGTTGATTTCCAAAGTGGTTGTACCATTTCACATTCTCACCAGCAGTGTATAAGTGTTCCAATCTCTCCACAGCCTCTCCAACATTTATTATTTTGTGTCTTTTGGATTAATGCCAGCCTTGTTGGGGTGAGATGAAATCTCATTGTAGTTCTGATCTGCATTTCTGTAATGGCTAATGATCGTGAACATTTCCTCATGTATCTGTTAGCTTTTTGAATGCCTTCTTTAGTGAAGTGTCTATCCTTATCTTTTGCTTATTTTTTGATAGGATTATTTGTCTTTTTCTTGTTGAATTTTTGCAGTATTGTGCAGATTTTAGATATCCGACACTGATCAGAAATGTCATAGCGAAAAACTTTTTCCCAGTGTGTAGGTAGTCTTTTTCCTCTTTTGGTGAAGTCTTTGGATGAGCATAGGTGTTTAATTTTTAGGAGCTCCTGTTTATCTAGTTTTTCTTTTACTTTTTTTTTTTTAGAGATACAGAACCTTTTATTTCTCTTTCTGTACTTCACTTTAAATAA
Organism: Loxodonta africana; assembly: GCF_030014295.1. Classification (NCBI taxonomy): domain Eukaryota; kingdom Metazoa; phylum Chordata; class Mammalia; order Proboscidea; family Elephantidae; genus Loxodonta; species Loxodonta africana. The sequence goes on along the minus strand of NW_026975140.1, from coordinate 18,667 downwards.
GAGAAAAATGTTCAACAGAAGAAGTGAGAACTGATATTCTTGCCTTGATCCCATCCTTGGGGAAGAGTTTTCAACATTTCACCAATAACTATGATACTATAAGCAGGTTTTTCATAGATGCCCTTGATCAGATTGAAGAACTTGTCTTGTAGTTCTAATTTGCTGAGTTTTTAAAAAATCATAAATGTCTACTCTTTTTTTTTGAAATGCTTTTTTTGCAGTAATTGACATGCACGTACAACTTTTTTCTTCTGTGATGTTAAGGTGGTGAATGATATTGATTTTTGAATGTTAAACCCCACTTGATCATGATGTATCGTATACATTATACATGTTGAATAAAATTTGCTGATATTTAAGTAAGAATTTTTGTACGTTCGTGAAGGGCATTGGTCTGCAATTTTCTTTTCTTGTGATGTCCTGGTCAAGTTTTTGTATCAGGCTTGTACTTTCCCTCATGAAATGAGATAACCTTCCTCCTTTATTTACTGAGAAAACTTGGGAAAGTTTGGCATTACTTTTTTTAAAATAATTTTTATTGTGCTTTAAGTGAAAGTTTACAAATCAAGTCAGTCTTTCACACAAAAACCCATATAAACCTTGCTACACACTCCCAATTACTCTCCCCTGAATGAGACAGCCTGCTCTCTCCCTCCACTCTCTCTTTTCGTGTCCATTTTGCCAGCTTACAACCCGCTCCACCCTCTCTTCTCCCTTCCAGGGAGGAGATGACAAAATAGTCTCAAGTGTCCACCTGATCCAAGAAGCTCACTCCTCACCAGCATCCCTCTCCAACCCATTGTCCAGTCCAATCCATGTCTGAAGAGTTGGCATCGGGAATGGTTCCTGTCCCGGGCCAACAGAAGGTCTGGGGGCCATGACCACTGGGGTCCTTCTAGTCTGAGTCAGACCAATAAGTCTGGTCTTATGAGAATTTGGGGTCTGCATCCCACTGCTCTCCTGCTCCGTCAGGGGCTCTGTGTTGTGTTCCCTGTCAGGGCTGTCATCGGTTGTAGTCGGGCACAATCTAGCTCTTCTGGTCTCAGGATGATGTAGTCTCTGGTTCATGTGCCTCTTTCTGTCTCTTGGGCTCGTAATTACCTTGTGTCCTTGGTGTTCTTCATTCTCCTTTGACCCAGGTGGGTTAAGATCAATTGATGCATCTTTGATGGCTCCTTGCTAGCATTTAAGACCCCAGATGCCACTCTTCAAAGTGGGATGCAGAATGTTTTCTTAATAGATTTTATTATGCCAATTGACTTAGATGTCCCCTGAAACCATGGTCACCAGATCCCTGCACCTGCTACACTGGCCTTTGAAGCATTCAGTTTATTCAGGAAATTTCTTTGTTTTTGGTTTAGTGCACTTGTGCTGACCTCCCTGTTTTGTGTCCTGACTTTCCCTTCGCCTAAAGTAGTTCCTATCTACTATCTAATTGGTGAATAGCCTTCTCCCACCTTCCCTGCCCCCTCTCGTAACCAAATAAGAATGTTTTCTTCTCAGTTTAAGCTATTTCTCAAGTTCTCATAATAATACTCTTATGCAATATTTGCCCTTTTGCAACTGACTAATTTCACTCAGGATCATGCCTTCCAGGATCCTCCATGTTATGAAATGTTTCACAGATTCCTCATGGTTCTTTATGAATGCATACTATTCCATTGTGTGAATATAACATAATTTATCCATTCTTCTGTTGATGGACACCTTGGTTGCTTCCATCTTTTTGCTACTGTAAACAATGCTGCAATAAACATGGGTGTTCATATATCTGTTCCTGTAAAGGCTCTTATTTCTCTGGATATATTCCAAGGAGTGGGACTGCTGGATCTTACGGTAGTTCTATTTCTAGCTTTTTAAGGAAGTGCCACATCGATTTCCAAAGGGGTTGTACCCTTGGACATTCCCACCAGCAGTGTATAAGTGTTTCAATCTCTCCACAGCCTCTCCAAAATTTATTATTTTGTGTTTTTTGCATTAATGCCAGCCTAGTTGGAAGATAAAATCTCATTGTAGTTTTGTCTGCATTTATCTAATGGCTAATGATCGTAAATATTTCCTTATCTGTTAGCTACCTGAATGTCTTCTTAAGTGAAGTGTCTATCCATATCTTTTGCCCATTTTTTAATTGGGTTATTTGTCTTTTTGCAGTTGAGTTTTTGCAGTATCATGTAGATTTTAGAGATCAGGCACTGATCAGGAATATCATAGCTAAAAACTTTTTCCCAGTCTGTCGGTAGTCTTTTTACTCTTTTGGTGAAGTCTTTGGATGAGCATAGGTGCTTGATTTTTATGAACTGCCAGTTATCTAGTTTTTCTTCTACATTATTTATAATATTTTGTATAATGTTTATGCCATGTATTAGGGCTACTAACATTGTCTCTATTTTTTCGGCCATGATCTTTTTCGTTTTAGATTTTATATTTAGGTCTTTGATCCATTTTGAGTTAGTTTTTGTGCATGGTGTGATGTATGGTTCTTGATTCATTTTTTTGCAGAAGGATATCCAGATATGCCAGCACCATTTGTTAGAAAGAGTGTTTTTTCCCATGTAACTGTTTTGGGGACTTTGTCAAATATCAGCTGCTCATATGTGGATATATCTATGTCTGGATTCTCAATTCTGTTCCATTGGGCCATGTATCTGTTGTACCAGTACCAGGCTGTTTTGACTACTGTGCTGGTATAATAGGTTCTAAAATTAGGTAAAGTAAGGCCTCCCACTTTGTTCTTCTTTGTCAGTAATGCCTTATTTATCCAGGGCCTCCTTCCCTTCTATGTGAAGTTGGTGATATGTTTCTCCATCTCATTAAAAATGTCGCTGGGATTTGGATCGGAATTGCATTATATATGTAGATAGCTTTTGGTAGAATAGACATTTTTATAAGGATAAGTCTTCCTATCCACAATCAAGGTATTTTCTTCCACTTATCTAAGTCTCTTGGTTTCTTGGAGAAGTGTACTGTAGTTTTCTTTGTATAAGTCTTTTACATCTCTGGTAAGATTTATTCCTAAGTATTTTATCTTCTTGGCAGCTACTATAAATGGCATTGATTTGGTGATTTCCTTTTCCATGTTCTTTTGTCTGTGTAGAGGAATCCAACTGATTTTTGTATGTTTATCTTGTATCCCAATACTCTGCCGAACTCTTCTATTAGTTTCAGTAGTTTTCTGGAGGATTCCTTAGGGTTTTCTGTGTATAAGATCATGTCATCTGCAAATAGAGATACTTTGACTTATTCCTTGACAATCTGGATCCCCTTTATTTCTTTATCTAGCCTAATTGCTCTGGCTAGCACTTCCGGCACAATGTTGATTTAGAGTGGTGATAAAGGGCACCCTTGTCTGGTTCCCGATCTCAATGGGAATGTTTTCAGGCTCCCTCCATTTAGAGTGATGTTGGCTCTTGACTCTGTATAAATGCCCTTTATTTTGTTGAGGAATTTTCCTTTTATTTTTATTTTGCTGAGTTTTTATCATGAATGAGTGTTGAACTTTGTCAAATGTCTTTTCTGCATCAATTGATAAAATCATGTGATTCTTGTCTTTTATTTATGTGGTGGATTACATTAATTGTTTTTCTAATGTTGAACCATGCCTGCATACCTGGTATGAATCCCACTTGGTCATGGTGAATTATTTTTTTGGTATGTTGTTGAATTCTGTTGGCTAGATTTTTGTTAAGGATTTATGCATCTATGTTCATGCGGGACGTAGGTCTATAATATTCTTTTCTTGTGGTGTCTTTACCTAGTTTTGGTATCAGGGATATGGTGGCTTCAAAGAATGAGTTCGATAGTATTCTGTCCTTTTTTATGCTCTGAAATACCTTTAGTAGTAGTGGTGTTAACTCTTCTCTGAAAGTTTGGTAGAACTCTACAGTGATGCCATCCAGACCAGGGCTTTTTTTTGTTGGGAGTCTTTTGATTACCTTTTCAATCTCTTCTTTTGTTATGGGTCCATTTAGTTATTCTACCTCCTTTTGTGTTAGTTTTGATAGGTAGTGTGTTTCTAGGAATTCATCCATTTCTTCTAGGTTTTCAAATTTGTTGGAGTATAGTTTTTCGTGGTAATCTGATATGATTCTTTTAATTTCAGTTGGTTCTGTTGTAATATCGCCCCTCTCATTCCTTATTTGGGGTATTTGCTTCCTCGCCTGTTTTTCTTTTGTCACTTTGGCCAGTGGATTATCAATTTTGTTGATTTTTTCAAAAAAACAGCTTTTAGTTTTGTTAATTCTTTCAATTGTTTTTCTGTTTTCTATTTCATTTAGTTCAGCTCTAATTTTTATTATTTGTTTTCTTCTGGTGCCTCTGGGTCTCTTTTGTTGCTCTCTTTTTATTTGTTCAATTGTAGGGATAGTTCTTTAATTTTGGCCCTTTCTTCTTTTTGGATGTGTGCATTTATTGACATAAATTGGCCTCTGAGCACTGCTTTTGCTCTGTCCCAAAGGTTCTGATAGGAAGTGTTTTCATTCTCACTGGATTCTCTGAATTTCTTTATTCCATCCTTAATGTCTTCTATAATCCAGTTTTTTTTGAGCAGGGTATTGTTCAGTTTCCAAGTGTTTTTTTCTTTTCCCTGCTTTTCCTGTTATTGATTTCCGCTTTTATGTCCTTATGGTCAGAGAAAATGTTTTGTAATATTTCAATGTTTTGGATTCTGCTAAGGCTTGCTTTATGGCCTAATATGTAGTCTATTCTAGAGAATGTTCCATGTGCACTAGAAAAGAAAATATACTTGGTTGCTGTGGGGTGGAATGTTCTATATATGTCTAGGAGATCAAGTTGATTGTGGCATTTAGATCTTCGGTGTCTTTATTGAACTTCTTTCTGAATGTCCTCTCTTTCACCAAAAGTGGTGGGTTGAAGTCACCTACTATTATTGTGGAGCTGTCTACCTCACTTTTCAGTGCTGATAGAGTTTGTTGTATGTATCTTGCAGCCCTGCCATTGGGTGCATAAATATTTAATATGGTTATATCTTCTTGGTGTACTGTCCCTTTAATCATTATATAGTGTCCTTCCTTATCCTTTATGAGATGGATTTAACTTTAAAGTCTATTTTGTCAGAAATTAATATTTCCACTTCTGCTCTTTTTTGATTGTTGTTTGCTTGATATATTTTTTTCCATCCTTTGAGTTTTAGTTTGTATCTCTAAGTCTAAGGTGTGTCTCTTGTAGGCAGCATATAGAGAGATGTTGTTTTTTAATCCAGTCTGCCACTCTCTGTCTCTTTTTTGGTGCATTTAGGCCATTCTCATTCAGGGTAATTATGGATTGCTATCATTTTGATGTCTTTTTTTTAGTGTGCTGTTAACAGTTGCATTTTCCCACTTAATTGTATGTGCTGAGTAGATTATATATTGTCCTTTCCTCAAATTTTTGCTGTTGATTTTGTTTCGGCTGAATCTCTATTATTTTCTTGCATTTTATTTTGATGAGTAGGGTAGTTCGTGTCCTTTATGGTTACCTCATTATTTACACCTGTTTTTCTAAATTTAAAACTAACTTTTATTTCTTTGTATCGCCGTATCTTCTTCTCCATATGGAAGGTGTATGATTACATTTCTTAGTCCCTCTTTATTATTTTAATGTTGTCTTTTTTTCTATAATAACATCGCTGTTACTCTGTTTGGGGCTTTTTTTTTTTTTTTTTTAAATCTTGCTTTGTTTTTTTGGATTTCCCTGTCTGGGTTGACTTCTGGTTGCTCTGCCCAGTGTTCTAGTCTTGGTTTGATGTATTATTGATTTTCTAACCAAAGGACTCCGTTTAGTATTTCTTGTAGTTTTGGTTTGGTTTTTATGAATTCCCTCAACTTGTGTTTATCTGGAAATGTCTGAATTGCACCTTCATATTTAACAGGCAGTTCGCTGGATATATGATTCTTGGCAGGCATTTTTTTCCTTCAATTCTTTATATACGTCATCCCATTGCCTTCTTGCCCGCATGGTTTCTGTTGAGTAGACTGACCTTATTCTTATTGGCTCTCCTTTGTAGATGACTTTTTTGTTTATCCCTCGCTGCTCTTATATTTCTCTCTTTATCTTTAGTTTTGGCAAGTTTGATTATAATACATCTTGGTGACTTTCTTTTAACATCTACCTTATGTGGAGCTTGATGAGTATCTTGGATAGATATCTTCTCATCTTTCACAATATCAGGGAACTTTTCTGACAAAAAAATCTTCAGCAGTTCTCTCTGTATTTTCTGTTGTCCCTCCCTGTTCTGGTACTCCAATCACTCATAGGTTAATTTTCTGAATTGAGTCCCACATGATTCTTAAGGTTTCTCCATTTTTTAAAATTCTTTTATCTGATTTTTTTCAAATATATTAGTGCCAAGTGGTTTATCTTCGAGTTCAGAAATTCTAGCTTCTACTTGCTCAATTCTGTTCCTCTGACTTTCTATTGAGTTTTCTACTTCTGTAATTTTATTGTTAATCTTCTGAATTTCTGATTGCTGACTGTTTATTAAATTAAATTTTTCATTATATTCCTGAATAATCTTTCTAATTTCTTCAGTTGCTTTATCTGTGTGTTCTTGGCTTGTTCTGCATATTGCTTCATTTCCTTCCTTATGTCTTGAAGGGTTCTGTGTATTAAACTTTTCTATTCTCCATCTGCTAATTCCAGGAATGCACTTTCATCTAGAAGATCCCTGGGTTCTTTGTTTTGAGAGCCTGTTGAGGTGATCATGGTCTGTTTCTTTATGTGACTTGATATTGACTGTTGTCTCCGAGCCACGTATAAGTTATTGTATTAGTTTATGCTTGCTTACTGTGTCGTAGCTTCTTGCTTTGTTTTGTTTTGGTATAGCCCTATGTGTCGCTTGAGTGAGCTAGCTTGATTATTTTCACCTTTGGAGCTCTGACATCTGGTCCCCAGCTGGCTAGAGCTGTTATCAGGTATTTCAGTCTAACAGTCCATTCAGTTTTCTTGTATGAATGCAGCTCAGGTTTCCAGGTAGGTGATCATCAAGTGTGTGGTACAAACTCTGTCCTGCTACCTTAGAGGGGTAGGGGTGATTGGTGTATATAACGGTACCTGATTGTAGCAGGGGGTCATGCTCTGAATAAGGTGAGGGGGCTGAGAACCGACCCCCGAATGTCTCCAAGGAACACACATCTGTGTTCCCTAGAGAATGCAGGGGGTGAATTCTGCAGATGGACCATGGGTACCCAAAGTTTTTGCTTGTAAGTACTGGGAGGTACCGGTCTTCTTCGGACCTCTGTCACAGATGGCTGGGTGACATCAGTGGAGCTACCAGTCCTTAGGCCTGTGATGTCAGTAGCTGAGGACCTTGTTTAATAGGAAAAGCAATGTGAAACATCAAACACCCACCTCTGCACCGTGCAGCTGAAATGGTTGGAGTCTGCCGACAAAGGCGTATTCTCCCGAAATATGCCCACACAGGTCCTTGCAGAAGGGAAAGTTGCTCAAGGTCCGTGGACAGTTTATGCCTAAACAGGAGCCACTTAGGTCCTGAGCTCCCCTGGTTAGTGGAGCTAGCAAATTATCTTTTCCCCCAAATGCAATTTTTTTCCTTCCCCGAGGCCAAGAGGGTTGCTCTAGGTGCTCAACAATGCCTATTTCCAGCCCAGAGAATTCAGCCACTGAAGACTAGAAGAATCCCAGCTATCATGGTCCCCAAACCTTCTTTTGGCCCAGGACAAGAATTATTCCCGAAGACAACTCATCAGACATGGAAGGGACTGGACAATGGGTTGGAGAGAGATGCTGACGGAGAGTGAGCTACTTGTATCAGATGGACACTTGAGACTGTGTTGGCATCTCCTGTCTGGAGGGAAGATAGGAGGGCAGAGAGGGTTAGAAACTGGCAAAATCGTCACAAAAGGAGAGACTGGAAGGAGGGAGCGGGCTGACTCATTAGTGGGAGAGTAAATGGGACTTTGGAGTAAGGTGTATATAAGCTTATATGTGACAGACTGACTTGATTTGTAAACTTTCACTTAAAGCACAATAAAAATTATATATATATATATATATATATATAAAAAGAGTGAAAGAAAGTCCTACCAATAAAACTGTCATTCCACAGTCACTGTGGACCTACCGGAAGTTATGGCTCCCTGAGGAGGAACATCAGAGTCTAAAAGCTTTAGATAAGGAACACACTTCACTAAAATATTCCATTCAGTTCCTGAACAAATAAAGAATTAACAATAACAAGCCATCAAGGAACGGACAGCATCCAGAGTTACTACAACGTATTATCTAAAATGTCTAGTTCCTCCTCAATGAAAAAAAGAAAGAAAATCATGAGACATGCAAAGGAACATGGAAGTATGACCTGCATATCAGCAATGATGCAGGCAAAATAACTGCCTGTGAGACCAACAAAAAGTTGACTGTAACAGAGAACAATTTCACAGAACTACTTTCTTTGAACAGTTAGAGAAAGGTATGATGAGAATGTCATGTCAATGAAGAATATTAATGAAGAGATATAAATTACTTTTTTAAAATGGAAATTACACAGTTGCAATGGGTATAATTTGCCAGTAACTGGAAAATTTAAATTTAGATGGACAGAAGTTATGGAATTGAAGCACAGTGTCTAAAGAATGAAGACAAATGAACCGGGCCTCCGAAAAATATGGGGTGCCATTAAGGACACCACCGAATGGGTTATGGGAATAACATAAGGAGAGGAGTGAGAAGAGGGAAGGAGGGAGTGATAATAGGAGAGAAGGAGGGAGGAAGTAAGGAATTAAAAGGAATAATTTCTATAATGTTCAGAAATGTATTTTAAAAAATAACCTGCACATCTAGGCAGCTTCTGTATTTCCCAGGAGGTAAAATGCAGGGATCTACAAATAAATATAATAAAAATGCTAAAAGCTAAATACAAGCTGAAAATCTCTAAAGCAGCAAGAAAAAAATACATCATTGACAACAGAAACACAGCAAGATTAAAAGGTGATCTCTAAGCAGAAAGACATGAGGCTAGAAGGCAGAGGGACAGTATCTGCCAAGTTATCAAAGGAAGCAAAAATGTCAGCCAAGGACCTTTTATGCGGTAAAGCTATAATTAAAAAAAATTATTGCCAATTAAAAAATTTCCAATTAAAGAAAGATGGAGAGAATTGGTCTCCAGCTCATCTCTCACGAGAAAGACTAAAAGAGTAACTCAATACAAAGATCTGTTTAAAAATGCATATTTTAAAAGTGCATGTGCTACCTTCTTTATCCTCTTCTTTTAAAACAAATCATATGAAATGATATGCATTGTTGAACCTATGCTATATACAAAATTAATACATGTGTAATATATGGACGAAGGTAGCGCAAAGGAAGTGAGTGGGGAAAAGATTATAACTGCTAAAAAATGAGAATAGATATTGAAGTATAATTATATGCACATATTTATAACAATATCAATACATGTATGTACACACATGTAATATACATATGTATGAATAAATTATATATAATAAGTAGAATTAAGATATAAAACCATTTTGTTGTAGTTCCTCTGAAATGACTCTTCTGATTCCTATATTATTTAAGGAAAACTGTACAAAACCATTATCATCCACATGGTATCAGACTTGCATTATGTTCAGATGTAATGGGTGACAATAACAACATACCCAAAAGATGGACAACTGCATAGTACTAAAACTAAATTAGTATTAAGGTACAATGAATGTTTTCTAACCTTAAGGTGTTAACATAATTTGAAGGGAACCCATAAAGAAGGAAAATGAAAAAATGCAGAAAAAGTTACAAAATTAAAAACTTGCACTGCAATAAAGAGAGTAAAACACCAAGAAAGGAAGCAAAGTAAAGGTCTTCCAAAAGCAACACCTTGGAGAACACTTTCTATCTCATTCTATGAGTCTAACATTACATTGTTATCAAAGCTAGAAAAATACACCAGTAGGGAAACAACAAAACAACTACAGAGAAATACGTTTTATGGATATGCCTACAAAAATCCTGAACAGAATGCTAGCAAAATCCAGCAGATAATTACAGGATTATATTCCACGTTCAAACAGAAGGTATTCCCATCACACAAGTTGGCTGAATATATAAAAGTTCATACGTGTAGTACAGCACATTGAGAGAATGAAGAGCAAATTTACATCACCGCAGTGCAGAAGCAAACTGGACACAACCCAACAGCTTTTCGTGATGAAAATCCTCGAACTAGAATTAGAAGGATACTTAACATCAAAAGGAAATTTATTAAAAACCCCAAACTAGCATCGCATTCAATAGAGAAATACTAGGAGCACCCCACTAGCACCAAGAACAAAAGTAGGATGCCTGCTTTTGCCATTTGTATTCAACTGTACGCCCAGAGCTCTAGCCAGAGAAATTTAGCAAGATAGAGATGGCATCAAATCAGAAGTGAAAAAGCAAAACTATCTTCTCCCACATATAACATAAACTTATGATAAAAAAATTCTATAAAATCCACAAAAAAGAAAAACAACAAAAACCATCAGAGACAGTAAATAGGTTAAAATTGTAGGACACAATATCAAAATGAGCTAAGTCCAGTGTATTTCTCTGCACCAGAAATATACATTCTGAAAGGAAATCATTAAAACATTCGCACTTAAAACTGATTCAAAGTTTAGTACAAAGTAACTTTATATCTACATAAGCATAAAACAAACTGGTCACTAATTTACTAGCAATGTCTTTCTATATAGTCTTGGGCTTTTCTTTGTGGATCAGTTTTTGATTAGCAGCTCAACCTCCACTTACTTGACTTTTCTCACTTTTGTGCATAATGTGGTACTGCAGTTCCCATTGGTTATTTACACAGACTCACACAAGGGTACTCCCTGTGTTTGTATCATGGCAAAGAGCATTGCTGGCCCTCCTGGCTAGAGTTACTGGATCAGCAGACATGGATGTACAAGATGGTTCTCTCAAAATGGATCAAAGTTCTGTTGTCTATAACATCACCCATCCATGCCCAGGAACGGCCTATGTAGGGTTCAGTTGCATATGGGGTGAATGTAGCAGAGTTAGACTCAACAGCCCACGGCCAGCTCTTGTGTATTAGAATGAAACAGTAGATTGCCCCAAGAGACCTGCAGAGATAAGGAGTTTCCTTTTAGAAGGATTTGTGCTAATTCTTTAAATGTTTGGTAGAAACCCTCTGTGAAGCCATATGGTCATGGGCTTTTCTTTGTGGATCAGTTTTTGATTAGTGACTCAGTCTCCACTTTTCATGTTGTTATCAATAGATGGCTTCGTGTCCCTTCCACCTCAGGGCAACTCCATGCAGAATGGAATGAAATTCTCTCCTGTTCATCACCTGTTCTCTCCAGTGCCTCTCCTGCTTCCTTCCTCCCTCAGGTGGTACTTTCGGGAATTAACACACAGGTCCTCACTGATGATCTGATAGTAGAAACAGGACAGATTATGCCAGGTTCAGCCCTCATTTCCAAAGCAGCTAGGAACATACCAAAGCCATTTCTGACCCTACCTGCAGAGGCCCACCTCAGCAATCCTGTTATACCCTGAGAAGCTCAGACCAGAGAACCAGGTGAAGAAGTTAAGGCTACTGTCATGATGCCTGCAGCTCTGAGCCTCATGTTCACAGTCCTGGAATTACTGGGTGAGAGTCCAATAAGATGGTATACACCTTAGAGAAAAAGGAGATGCAGGGAAGGGGCTAGGTCATGTTGACACTCTCCCCGACCCGTCAAGGAAGCCACTTCTTACCAGTGATGTTAAGGTCATACTGTTTGATGATGACTTCATTCCAAAAATAGGGGTTGCTCTGAAAGAGAAATGGGATTTTTGCATTTGTTATTAGGATGGATGAGCTTTTCCACATGGGAAAAAGGAGTAGATGGGGACAGCAAAAACATCTTTTTAGGAGACCTGCCTTTCAGGGAGTCCTGCCCCTGTCTGTTTTCATGAATGAATCCTTTCCCACTCCCCTTCCCCATCTGACCTCTGTCCTGACCTCCAGATTTATCATGTAGCTGAGCGTGTCTTCCTCTTCCTCACTGATCACCTGGTGGTTCATAATGTGCATGGGGTCAAGGTGCTTTCAGAGGGCAGGCAGAGAAGGGCTAGCAGCAGTCAAAGCCCACCTGGCCAGCAACCAATAGCTGGGATAGACAGTCTCCCACACCTCCTATCATTGTCACCCCCACCCCTACTACCCCACAACCATGGCTCTTCCTCATATGTCCCTTGGGGCATTGAAGGTGGCCTTTGTGCTCATCTGAGTTTCTTAAACGTGCGTATTCATTTCTTACTTAAAATGTGATGCTTTTGGTCATTAGTTCTTCAAGTTTTCTTTTGTTCCTATTTTTGTTCCTATTTTGGTGTACTTGATGATGATCCATAGGACATTTAAACAAACAAAAAATACTTGCCATCAAATTAATTCCTACTCATTCTGAATGTTGAGGACAGAGTATAACAACCCCATAGGATTTCCAAAGATGTAAATCTTTATGGAAGTAGACTGCAATCCTACTCTTGCAGAGCAGATGGTGGGTTCAAAGTACAGACCGCCCACTCTTTGGCCAAACCCAGAGCCACTGCCTTGCATTCTTCCTGCTTACTTTTTTTTCTATGACTGGAAAATTTTAATTTTCTGTCATTAAAAGTGTATTGATTCCTTTTTCTGCCTGCTCAAGTCTTCTGTTGAGACTCCCTATTAAAGTTTTCACTTTAGTAATTTTACTTTTTAGCTCCCAAAAGCTCCCTTTTGTATCTTCTATCACTTTACTAGTATTCCCATTTTATAGAATCACAGATTTTTTTTCTCTCTTTAGTTCTTCGTCCATATTTGCCTTTTGTCCTCTGAGCATATTTAAGAGTTCCTTTATTTTTCTAGTAAGTTCAATATCTGTATTTACTCAGAGTTCTATCAGTTTTGTCACTGTGAATTAGCATTCTTCCCTGTTGTTGTTGTTCTTATGCATTCCTTTGATATCGCTGAGTTTGAGCAGTTTTAGTATCAGCTCTGGGAAACAGAGTCTTTACGCTTCTACGCATTTGCCCTACTTGCTGTTGAGAGTTGCTTTATTCTTTCATTCTGTAACTTCTCCAAGCCTTTTTTTTTTATCTTTTTATGTCATTATGTTACTGTTGAGAATATACACAGCAAAATATACAGCAATTCAATAGTTTCTACATGTACAATTCAGAAGCATTGCTGCCAAGTGGATTCCAATTCACAGCGACCCTATTGAACCAAGAATGACTGCCCCATAGGGTTTCCAAAGATGTCATCTTTATGGAAGCAGAGTGCCACATCTTTCTCTTGTGGAGCCGCTAGTAGGCTTGGACCGCCAGCCTTACAGTTATCAGCTGAGTGCTAAACCACTGAGACAGCTTGGTCCTTATATACAATTTAGTGACATTGATTACATTCAAGTCATGCAACTATTCACCCTCCTTTTCTGGCTTTTCCTCCCCCATTTACACAAACTCACTCTTCCCTTATTTTCCTATCTATTCTCAAGTTACTGTTGTCAGTTTGGTCCCATATGTTGTTGTTGTTGTTAGGTACGCTCAAATCAGCTCCTATCCGAAGTGACCCCATGTACAACAAAACTGGTCTTCGGTCACCAGTGTTCAATGAATCATCTCTACTCTTCAGATGATCTCTAAGTTCAGGTGGGACATGCTCAAGGTCATATTTTGGCTCTCGTGGACTTGTTCTGATTTTCTTCAGCTTCAGCTTGAACTTGCATATGAGCAATTGATGGTCTGCTCCACAGTCGGCCGCTGGCCTTGTTCTGATGGATGATATTGAGCTTTTCCATCATCTCTTTCCACACATGTAGTCAATTTGATTTCTGTGTGTTCCGTCTGGTGAGGACCATGTGTATAGTCACCATTTACGTTGGTGAAAGAAGGTATTTTCAATGAAGAAGTCATCGGTCTTGCAGAATTCTATCATTCGATCTCTGGCATTGTTGGTATCACCAAGGCCACATTTTCCAACTACTGATCCTTCTTCTTTGTTTCCAACTTACACATTCTAGTTGCCAGTAATTATCAATGCATCTTGATTGCATGTTCAAGCAATTTCAGACTGCTGCAGCTGATAAAAATCTACTATTTCTTCAACTTTGATCCTAGTGGTTGGTGGCGTATTAACTGGTCTTCCTTGTAGGTGTATGGATATTATCCCATCACTGACAGTGTTGTACTTCAGGAATAGATCTTGAAATGTTCTTTTTGACAATCAATACAACACCATTCCTCTTCAAGTTGTCATTCCCTGAATAGTAGGCTATAAGGTTGTCTGATTCAAAATGGCCAATACCAGTCCATTTCAGCTCACTAATGTCTAGGATATTGATGTTTATGCATTCCATTTCATTTTTGACAATTTCGAATTTTCCTAGATTCATACTTGTACATTCCAAGTTCTGATTATTAATGGATGTTTCCAGCTGTTTCTTCTCATCTTGAGCTGTGCCACATCAGCAAATGAAGGTCCCGGAAGCTTTACTCCGTCCACAACATTAAGGTCAACTCTACTTTGTGGAGTCAGCTCTTCTCCAATCATCTTTTGAGTGCCTTCCAACCTGCGGGGCTCATCTTCCAGCACTATATCAGACAATGTTCCACTGCTATTCATAAGGTTTTCACTGGCTATTGTCTTTCAGAAGTAGACCGCCGGGTCCTTCTTCCTAGTCTGTCTTAGTCTGGAAGCTCAGCTGAAATCTGTCCTCCATGAGTGACCCTGCTGGTATCTGAATACCAGTGGCATAGCTTCCAGCATCACACCAACACGCAAACCCTGAAAAGTACAACAAACTGACAGACACGTGGGGTGCAAAAACCTAGAGTACAAAAACCAAAACGAAAGAACATACTCACCATTTCTCAAGCTGAAAGAATCGAAATGGATTGACTCAGTGGCTGCAACAATGGGCACAAGCACAACAACGATTGTGAGGATGGCACAGAATTGGAAGTGTTTCGTTCTATCACGCGTAAGTTATCTATGAAAAAAAAAAAATTTTTTTTTTTTTTTTGTTATCTATGAGTCAGTATTAATTCGATGTGCCTAAAACCAAGTTGCACTTGTGAAAGATTGTATGGGGAAAATATTAAACGACACGATGCTTCAAAAGAAGATGGAAGGAGTACACAGAGTCATTGTACCAAAAAGAACTTGTTGATGCTCAACCCTTTCAGGAAGTACCATGTGATCAAGAACCGAAGGTGTTGAAGGAAGAAATCCAAGCTTCACTGGAGGCATTGGTAAAAACAAAAAAAAACAATACTCCAGGAATAGACAGAATACCAAGTGAGATGTTTCAAAAAATGGACCCAGACCTGGAAGCACTCACTCATTTACACCAAGAATTTGGGAGATGGGAACCTGGCCAATCAATGGGAAGAAATTGATATTTGTGCCCAATCCAGAGCGAGGTGATCCAACAGAATGCAGAAATTATCAAATAATACCATTACTATCACACACAAGTAGAATTTTGCTGAAGATCATTTGAAACCAAATGCAGTAGTACATCAACAAGGAACTGCCAGAAATTCAAGCTGGAGACAGAAGAGGACATGGAATGAGGGATATCATTGCTGATGTCAGATGGATCCTGGCTGAAAGCAGAGAATACCTAAAACATGTCTACCTGTGCTTTACTGACCATGCAAAGGCATTCAACTGTGTGGATCATAACAAATTATGAATAACAGTACGAAGAATGGGTATTCCACAACACTTAACTGTTTTGATGAGGAATCTACATAGACCAAGGTATGGTCATTCTAATAGCATGAGGGGATACTGCATAGTTTCAAATCAGGAAGGTGACTAAGGGTTGTATCCTTTCACTATACTTATTCAGTCTACACGCTGAACAAAAAATCCATGAAGCTGGACTATACGAAGAAGAAAGGGGCATCAGGATTCGAGGAGGACTTACTCACTACCAGCGATATGCAGATGACACAGCTTTGATGGCTGAAAGTGAACAGCACTTGAAACACTTACTCATAATATCAAAAACCACAGCCTTCAATATGGATTACAATTTAAAGAAAACAAAAACCCTCACAGTCAGACCAGGAAGCAATGTCATGATAGAAGGAGAAAAGATGGAATTTGTCAAGGATTTCATTTTACTTGGATTCACAATCAATACCCATGGAAGCAGCTATCAAGAAATCAAAAGAACTGTTGCACCAGGCAAATTTGTTGCAAAAGACCTCTTTAAAGTGTAAACAAGCAAATATGTCATTTAAGCTATAAAGTGCACATGACCCAAGCCATGGTTTTTTCAATGACCTCAGGTACATGCGAAAGCTGGGCAAAGAATAAAGAAGACTGAACTGATGCATTTGAATTACAGTGTTGGCGAAAAATATTGAATATACTGTGGACCCCTAGAAGAAAGAACAAATCTATATTGGAAGAAGTAAAACACAGCCAGAATGCTCCTTAGAGGAAAGGATGGTGATACTTTGCCTCACGTACTTACGATATATTATGAAGGGACCAGTCCTCGAAGAAGGACATCATATTTGGTAAAGTAGTTGTCATTGTTGTTAGGTGCCATCTAGTCAGTTCCAACTCATAGTGACCCTATATAAAACAGAACGAAACACTGCCTGATCCTGCCTGGACCTTTCCCATCCTCACAATTGTTGTTATGCTTAAGCCCATTGTTGGAGCCACTGTGTCAGTCTGTCTTGCTGGGAACCTCCCTCTTTTTCACAGACCTGTAAAGTAGGTGGTCAGTTAAAAAGAGGAATACCCTCAACAAGGTTGGTTGACACAGTTGCTGCAAAAGCAGGCTCAAGCATAACAACAATTGTGAGGATAACAAAGGCCCAGGCAGAGTTTGTAGGGTCTTTATGAATCAGAACCAACTCTAAGCATCTAACAACAACATTGCAAATGATACTGCTTACTTGATTTCCTTTTCTGATCTCTTATCGTTGCAGTACAGAAAACCCAAGTGATTGGTGTGTTGATCTTGTAGCCTGCCACCTTCCTTTGTTTTTCTATTTGTTTTAGCAGATTTGTTGTGAAACCTTTAGGGTTTTATATGCATGTTAGGTCATTTCCATACAGTTTTATGTCTTCTTTTCTACTTTGGATACATTTTTTCTTTCTGTCTGTCTTTCCTCCCTCCCTTCCCTCCTTTTTTTCTTTATTCTTACTGTGCTCACTAGGACTTCCAGAACAATATTGAATATAAGTTGTGATAGGGGCCATCCTTGTCTCATTCTCCTTACAAAGGGAAGTCTCTGGACTTTCTTCGTTGACTTTGATATTGTCTCTTGGTTTTTCATAGATGCCCTTAATCACATTAATGCCATTTCCCCTCTATTTCTATTTTGTCAAAAGTTTTAATAAGGAAATGGTGTAGGGTTTTATTAAAATAATTTCCTGCATATATTAAGATGATCATACGGTGTTTCTTTTTTTTCAGTGTGGTATATTACACTGATTGATGCTGAATGGTGAGCCAGCCTTGGATCCCTGGAATAAATACAATTTGATCGTGGTACAATTTTTTGTTGAATGTGCTATTGGATTCTGTTTGCTAAAATTTGTTGAGAGTTTTTATGTTTATATTTATGAGGGATATTGGTTATAGTGTTCTTTTCTGGTGATGTCTTTGTCTGGCTTTGGTATCAGAGTCATGCTGGCTTAATAGAACAAGTGAAGAAACACTCCTTTCTGTCCTGTATTTAGGAAGAGTTTGAGTAGGATCAATGTCATTTCTTCTCTGAAGGTTTACTAAATCCTCCAGTGAGGCCATCTGGTCATCTGGTTTTTTTTTTTTTTTTTTTTTTGCTGGTTGGGGAGAGCGAGGTGTTTGATGACAGATTGAATCTCCTCTTTTCTTATGGGTTATTGGATATTTTTTTTATTTGTGTGTATATGTGTGTTAGTAGCAGTAGGTTATGTTCTAGGTGTATGTGCATTTCATTTAAGCATTCCAGTTTGTTGAAATGTGACTTTTCATAGTATTCTCTTATGTTCCTTTTCATTTATCTATTGCAATGTCTCTATCTTCATTTCTTATTTTGGTTATTTGCATTTTCTCAGTTTTTTCGTTTCAGTCTAGGAAGTGGATTGCCTATTTTATTGATTCTTTAAAAGAACCAACTTCTGGTTTCATTGACTCTTTCAATTGTTTTTCTATTTTCAAGATCATTCATTTGTCCCAGGATCTTTATTATTTTCTTTTTTTCTGATATTTTGGTCTTTTTCTGATGTTCCCTTTCTATTTCTTCATGGTGGAGTTAAACCATCGATTTGGGATCCTCATTCATTCTTAATGTAATCACTCAATGCTAATAATTTCCCTCAGCAATTCCTTCAGTATGTCCTATAGGTTTCGGTATAGTGTATCTTCATTCTTGTTTAATTCTAATTTTTTTTTAATATCTCCTCTCTTTTCTTCTATAATCCTTTGTATCTTTAGTAGTGTGCTATTAATTTCCTTGTATTATCCAGCCCCTTTACTTCCCTGTTTTGGTTTCTAACTTCATTCTGTTGTAGTCTCAGAAGATGCTTTGTATGGTTTCAGTCTCTTTATGTTTATTAAAGTTTGCTTTGAACACTAAAATATTGTCTATATTGGAGAATAATCCTAGTTCATTGGAGAAGAATGTATGTAGAGCTGCTGCAGGGCAGAGTGTTCCATAAATGCCTGTTAGG